>NC_081557.1:221923604-222087318 GCF_022355385.1 Mustela nigripes | reverse complement strand
CTTTAGTTTAAGTTAGTTTCTGTTCGCTTTCTCAGCTTGATATTTCTCAAGCCACAAAGAAAGGGAGGCAATTGTAACAAGTAAAATAGTACAGTGATGTATAAAGAATACGTGAATCACCATTTCATCCCCAGCTCAATCCCCTTTGAGGTAAGAAATGTTAACAACCTGGCATTTATCCCTTCACATCTTTTTCATGGCTCATTCAGTATTACAAGTGTTCAGTATTACTTGTGCTGCTCACAGTTTTAAAGGTTTGCCTACATGGGCTTTGTTTTGACAAAACAGAATCATACCATACACAGTCCAAGCTTTTTAAAATTTAACAGCATATCATGGACACCCTGCAAATATGTAGAGGCAGATTCAATTCTAGTTTTTTTCCTTTAATATACATCAGACACACACAAACACTATACATATATGTATATGTAACTTATACATAAATTAATGTGTAACAAATTAATGTGTAAAAAATTTAGATCAGCTGTTTTTTTTTCTTTGATCCTCCTTACATTAAATCTCAGCTCCCTACCCTCTCAACCTGGCTGTTAATCACCCCTTGTAGAATATTCCACACTTTCCCCCCAAGCTCACAACATCATAAACAAAGAGAGGTTTGCATACAAATATATACATTTTCACCTCCACATTCATACATACATACTAGTTATCACTGGCAACCATGCTGTACACAATTCTCAGCATCTTGCCTTCCTCTTTCAACATCACATAGCAATCCTTCTAATTCATAGGGACTAGTTTTAATACCTTCTTCTGTAACAGCTTTGTACTATTTGTGATGCAGATACACCATTTAGTCAACCATTTCCTTATGGGTACATATTCACTTCATCTTTAGGTTTTTGCCACTATAATTCTGCAGCCCACAATTTCACATATTGGCTTCTGCACCGGTTCTTTGACTTCTACTGGCCGCATTTACAAGAGTTCCATCCTTAGGTCAAAGGGTATGTGGATTCTTGATTTTGAGAGATGCTGCTAGACAGTCTTTTTCCTCAAAAGGCAGTAACATTTTCACAAGAATGCAGGAGGCTGCAATAGATAATATTACTTTTTTTAACTTGTTGCCAGTCTGACGCGTGTGGAGTAGTGTCTCATAATTATTTTAATTTTTAGTTCCCTCACTGATGGTGAGTTTGGGTGTCTTTTCATATGTTTATTAGCCATTTGGACTTGCTATTCTGTAAATTGCCTGTTTATACCTCTTGCCCTTTTTAAAGATTGGAAGGGCTTATCTTTCTCTTATCACTTTGTAAGAATTTTTTGCATATAAGAAATATTAATCCTTTATCTGTTGCCTGCATTGCACATATTGTCCTAAATGCATATTTTGATTCTTGACTTTATGGTGTTTTTCACCATTTAACTGTCTTAAACCTTTATTTAATCAAATATTTATCTTGTATATTTTCTGTGTTTCTGATTTGAGTTAAAAAGGTGTTCTCTGTCCCCTAGATTTGCATGTAGTCACCTAAATGTGCTTCTAAGATTTATTGTTTATATTTAAGTTTTTAATCCACTTGAAATTTATTTTTGGGCTTGTTGCAAAATTGGGATACAAGTTCATTTCATTCTAAGATGAATAGCCAGTTATGCCTACAGTATTTATTAACTAAACCATTCTTTCCCATAGAATTGAAATACTACCTTTGTCACATATTAAATTATGATATATACTGAGTTCTATTTTTGGATCCGTTCTTGTGTTTCACTGATTTGTCTACTCTTAGGCCAATACCATGTTCATTGTATTACAGTGATTTCTATTACAGTGGCTTTCAGGTGAAGACAAGTCTCTCATTATTTATCTTCTTCACAGTGGTTTTTGCTATTCAGGCATTTATATTTCCCTATGTATTTTAATATAATTTTATCCAACTCCCTCCACCCCTCCAAAAGAGAACTGTTGAGATAATAAATAGAATTTTGTTATGTCTATTAAGGGGCAAAATTGATATTTTCAAAAACTGTAACAATTTCAGTATTTTTTAAAAAAAGAAATAGCATTATCACATTGTAAAAATTTAAAAATTCTTGTTGTGATTAAATGTCTCATCACTCTTTGAGTTGCCCCAATAATCTCACAATTATTTAGCTTATGTGTTAGACTCAGGATCAAAATAAAGCCCTATATTGCAATTGGAGGTGATTGGTTTTTAGCTTTTTTTAATCTATAGACTCCCCTCTGTCACATCTGCTCTTATAATTTACTGAGGAAAATAGACTGTCCAGTAGCATTTTCCAAGGCTGAATTTTGGTAACTGCACCTCTGTGGTGTCACTGGATGTATTCCTCTGTCTCCTGTAGTTGCCGTGTACTGATAGTTAGATCTAAGTTCTATCAGACTCAGCTTCAATTTTCTGGCAAATCCTCTTCATAGAAGTTGGCACAGAACGTCGATTTGTCTGTCTTTGCTGCTCAGCTCCCCTGTATTCATCGCAGTTTTTGGTTAGGATTCACACGGGGTCTGGGGCGGGGGTGGGGGAGGATATTTTAATTCCATCACTCCTCTATTGTGAACTGGAACAGCTTTAGAAATTTCTTTTACAAATGTGTTGTGTCCTTGACAGTCACAGGATTCCTGGTGGTCTGGTTACCCAGGAGAACAAGATGAAGGATGGATTTCAGATGAGCTGCTTTCCTGGAACCCTCTAAGGGTGACCCTCAAGTTTGGCTTGGTTTGTTTGTTTTGTTAAGAACTAGTGGGCTTCCATATTGATGTACTTCAATGACAGTTATTTGTATGTTTTGGCGGCCTCCGGAGGCCTCTTTGGGTTGGCTGGTGAGGGCTTTGCACACAGCCCTGGGGATTTTTGAGGTCCTATCAGAGAAAAGGAAGCTCAGATGCTGGGAGCAGGTGGTGTTATTTCCTGCCCCTGACCTATTTAGGCTGTAGCCCCAAGGGCCCTGCTGCCTTCTAGGGAAAATGGGATGGGACCACCATGTGGGTGCTTGATGCTATTGGCTGAGTCACAGTGTTTGGACTTTTTCAGTGGACAGAGTAGAAAAATGGTGTTTGTTTCTAGGATTACCAGTATCATGAGTTTGTATCAATAGTTTCGATTCAAATGAAAGACTACAGGATTTTTACTTAACTGATTGATCTCCTTTTTTGCCACACTGAACAATTTGGGTTGTTGACAAGCCCCACAGAATTCGTTGACTTTAGGCCACTCTGCACACACTCCAGTCTCAGAATAACGATCTCCACCCTGCCTCAAAAATGTGAGATTTCTGCAGCAGCTGAAGACAGTTTCTGCAATTCTTCCTTTGCCCTTAGGGCATATCTCACTAGGGACTGTGCTATCAAATTACCATGCTTTAAAAGTCATTTTATATAGGTTCTCTCTGTGTAGCTGTGCCACCAAACTGATTCCATTTGGGTTGGGTTCATTTGGTTACTTTCAGTTTTTCAGATATTGCTTTTTAAAAATTTAAGTTAGATGTATAACTATGTAATCTATATATGGTTTTAAAGTAAAATCTAAAAGCAAGATATATTTGAAAAAGTCAAGCTACTGTGCCTGCTCCTTCATGACTTCCTCTGACAGGAAGTCTTAAATCTAACAGGTTTGCCTGGCTGGCTCAGTGGGTCAATCAGTTAAGCGTCTGGCTCCAGGCTCAAGTCATGATCCCAAGGTCCTGGGATTGAGCCCCACATCAGGGTACGTGATCAGTGGGAAGCCTGCTTCTCCCTCTCCCTCTGCTGCTCCCCTGGCTTGTACTCTCTCTCATTCTGTCGAATAAATAAATAAAATCTTAAAAAAAAAAAAAAAGACTGTAGTAACAGCTAATCAACTTGGCAATTTTAAATTTAAGTAGATTGATGTACATATGTATACATAATAGTATGTGTACCTGTGTGTTGTGTATCTCCCTGCTCTTTTTTTTTTTTTTTTAAAGATTTACTTTAAAAAGAGAGAGGGTGCCCAAGTAGGCGGAGGGGCAAAAGGAGAGGGAGAAAGGATCTCAATCAGACTCCCAGCTGAGTGCAGACTATAATATGGGGCTTGATCTCAGCATCCCGAGATCATGACCTAAGCTGAAATCAAGAGTCTAGGATACTTAACTGACTGAGCCACCCAGATGCCCCTGTACCTTCCCTTCCTTAAATGGTAGAAAACTGTTTATGCTTCTCTCCACCTTTTTTTCATTTAACAAAGTATCCCAGAGATCACTCTCTTTCCCTAATCTTGACAATTTTAATATTTTCATCCTATGGAGTTCCCACTCTTTCCAGTTTATCAGCCTTGAATTGGCCAGCACTTCCTCAACTGGGTCTTGCAATATACCCTTCAATCATGCATTTTCCCTTTCCAGTTCATCAACAACATCCAGCAGGTGAAAAGAGTTATTTTATGACATTACCTTTTCCCATCCAAAGGCAAGGTATATCCAAGTATAAGAGTATATTTCGAATTAGTACCTAAAACTTAATTCAATCTCAATCCCCATCCCAATGGACCTTTTTAAGGGAATTTAGTAAGCAAGTTATGCAATCCATAGGAAAGGCAAAGGGACCTGAAGGCCACCAAAATTTTGAAAAAAGGAAAATGAAAGAAACCTTTCCCCACCAGATATTGGAGCATATACTGAGAGTCTACTGCATAGATTTAGTTTACTAACATAGTTTACTAACATCTGCTCTGGGCCATAATGAAACAACCAGTGCCCAGATTTTACCTCCTCCCTACACAATGAAATTACTAGACAAAACATACAAAACAACAGTTTCAGGCATTGGTCAACAGGCAGCAGAGAAGGAAAACAAAGGAGATGAACCCTAAAATTGCCAAAGCCTACTGCCTGCAGAGAATTTCTCAGCTGCAGTTCAAGGAGGAGCATCCAGAGTGATCTCTGACTTTGAGTACAGAGTCAGCGTCTAAAGAGTTGAGTCAAAACAGCTATAATTTGCGGGGCACACCGGGCAGCCAAGAGCCACATGGAGAGAACTCTGAAGAGCTGCGGAGGTTTCCTTTTGAGGGTTTCAGCCCAGCACTCAGCTGTGCATGTGTTTCTGAGGGAGCTCAGGCTGCTGTAACCAATGGCTTAAACAATGAACATTTGCTTTTCATAGTTCTGGAGGCTGGAAGTCCAAGATCAGGGTACCTGGTGAGGTTCTTTTTTTTTTTTTTTTTAAATTTTAAAGATTTTTATTTATTTATTTGACAGAGAGAGATCACAAGTAGGCATAGAGGCAGGCAGAGAGAGAGAGAAGGAAGCAGGCTCCCTGCTGAGCAGAGTGCCCGATGCGGGACTCGATCCCAGGACCCTGAGATCATGACCTGAGCCAAAGGCAGTGGCTTAACCCACTGAGCCACCCAGATGCCCCCTGGTGAGGTTCTTGATGAGGGCCCTCTTCTTGGTTATACCTTCATGTGGTCTTCCTTAGTGCTAGTTGCAGAGAGGAGAGAGATCCTGTCTTTCCTCCTCTTTTTTAGAGGGGTGTTAATCCCATCGTGGGGCGGCCCATCTTCATGACCTCATGTAACCCTAAATACCTCCCAAAGACCTCACTTCAAATGCCATCACGTTGGGGGTAGGGTTTCAATATATGGATTTGGAGGATCCAAACATTCAGGCCACAGCAATGTGAATGAGAATACCACACGAAGTAAGAGAAAGATCACCAGGAAGGATTAGGAAGAACACTCCCCTCCACTAGCTTCAGGGCAAAGGCCCTTCTGCACCTAACAAACACAGCATAAAAATAAGCTTTGAAAGGATTGAATCCCTTCCAAGTATCTTAACTCCGCCCCAGAGCAAAGCCCCAAAATATTTAAAGGAACAAAATATACCCCACCTTGAACAAGACAACATTCATTCTATTTGCATCTAATAAAAGCTTACCAGACATGCAAAGAAGCCGAATAATGTAACTGTTGTTGATGAGAAAAAGGAATCAATGAAACAAACCCAGAAATAACACAGATGATAAAATTCTTAGACAATGGCATTAAAAGAATCATCCCAAATTTAAGAAGGTGGAGGAAAGCATGAGTGTGTTAAGGAAGGACATGGAAGATAGAAGAAAGATCCACACAAATTTCTAGTGACTGAGTGACACTCCGTTTGCGGGCACGCAGATCCAAGAGAACCAGAACCGAAGTCCTGGGTCCCACGGTGACTCATTAATCCCACCCAACTGAGAAACAGGGACCAGCGGAAGTCAGGCTCTCACTGGGTCAGCGGAAGTGATGAGATCCTCCTCCCTGGTACTTCCACAAGAGGAAGTCTGAGAAGTGTGTAAAGCTGAGTGGGGGAAGGAGAAGTTGTCTCCATACACCAAGTAAGTTCAGGCATTGTGCTGTAAAGTCAGCTGGGGGCGATGTGGCTGTTCTCAAGTCTCAGTTTTGATTCCTCACTTTCTGTGTCTGTTTTCTTTATAGGCTTCCATTCATCTGAATTGCCTCAGTACCTGGATGGGGCTGCCCTGTGCTCCCTACTGCTCTGTTAATAAAGTTATCATGAGAGGAGGAGGCACCAGTACAAACTACTAGAGCCTAGAGCAGAGTCTCCCTTAGACTCAGGGAACCAGGGCTCAAACCCTGAATGGCCTAGAGCAGGGTCTTCCTTAGACTCAGGGAACTGGGGCTCAAACCCTGAATGGTCCAGGTTTCATGACCATGCTCATGACTGAGTCCTAGGCCAGTCAGGGGTCCAATGGGGGTCTTCTTGAGTCAGTATTTACCCACATAGCAAGTTGCCTACAGGGCCAAGGGAGTGTTGCCATTTGGAGTCCCTACTCCTGGGAATCTGGATGAGAGCCATGACCATTGGACTGGAGTGTCTGCAAAGGGAGGGGAGAGCAGGTATGTATGCCACAGGCCAGATGCAGTCCTTCGTATCCTTGCCCCGGATCCCTCCAATGTTAGCGGTAGACCCGTTTGCCAATCCAGAGGTGGCCCAATTTCTTGCTGGTGGACCTCAATGTTGTTGTTGTTGTTGTTGTTTAACCAGCTTGAATGCTCTCTGGGGCCTGGAGTTGTTTCAGAACTCATGGATTTACCTATCCCTTTATGTCATGTCTCTGCTTTTTTCCTCCTCCTTTATATCTTTTTTTCTTTTTTAAGATTTTATTTATTTATTTGAGAGAGAGATAGTGAGAGAGAGCGTGAGAGAGGAGAAGGTCAGAGGGAGAAGCAGACTCCCCATGGAGCTGGGAGCCCGAAGTGGAACTCGATCCCAGGACTCCAGGATCATGACCTGAGTGGAAGGCAGTTGCTTAAGGAAATGAGGCACCCAGGTGTCCTTCCTTTATATCTTTTTATTTCTAATTCACTCCACCCTTTTGTCTGGATTTCTCCCACCACCATTTTTCTGAAACAGCACATAAAGTTCATCAATGGCCTCTATCTTTTTCAACCCAATGGTCAGATATCTGCCCCATCTTACTTCTACATGCATTTTCTATTGTCGCTGTAACAAATTATTACACACTTAGCAGCTTGAAGAAACAGTGTCTATCTTATAGTTCTGTATGACATAAGTTTGACAGGTGACTCACCAGGCTAAAATAAAGGTGTCAGCAGGACTACATTCCTTCCTGGAGGCTCTAGGAAAGAATCTGGTCCTTTGTTTATTCAGATTATTTGCAGAGTTTGGTTTCCTGTGGTGGTAGAGCTGTTTGCTTTGCTGGCTATGAGCTAAGTGTTGTTCTCAGTTTCTGGAGGTCATATTCATTCCTTTGCTCATTGCCCCCTTCCTCCATCTCCAAAGCCAGCAACAGAGGAATGGGTCCCTTCCATGCTTAGAATGTCTCCTTCCTTTTCTTTTATCACATCAGTCTGACTGTTCTGCCTTCCTCTTCCATTTTTAAAGGCTACCTGATTACATTGGGACCGTGAGCATAATCCAGGTTAGTCTCCCTATCTTAAAGTCCATGAGCTTAATTTCATCTGCAAGGTATCTTTTACTACATAATGTAGTAGATAAAGGTGAAATATCCAGGTAATGACGATCATGGAGCACAAGTCCTGCCTACTACACTGGGCTTCCTAGAAACATTGGACTTTTTTTTTCTTGATATATTTACTGTTCTTACTAAGGGACCTGGTTTTGATGGTTGGTTCCTCTCTGTTGCCTTCACTGGCTGATGAAAGGATACCAAGAGGATGCCAGGGCCTGGTTCTCACTCATGGATGAAGTGATCTCACCTAATTCCATGGTTTTATTTATTTATATATCATTATTTTTTTTAAGATTTTGTTTATTTATTTTGAGAGAGAAAGAGTGAAAGAGAGCATGAGTGGGTGGCTTGAGGGGGGTGGTTAGAGGCAGAGGGAGAAGGAGAAGCAGGTTCTCTGCTCAGCAGGCTCCATCCCAGGACCCTGGAATCAGGATCTGAGCCGAAAGCACTTAACCAACTGAGTCACTCAGGCACCCCAAGTTCCAGGTTTTTATTTTATTTATTACTTATTTTTATTTATTTATTTTAAATGATTCAGAATGTGATACAGACTTTTTTTTTTAAGATTTTGTTTATTAATATGACAGAGATCACAAGTCGGCAGAGAGGCAGGCAGAGAGAGAGCGTGGAGGGGGGGTGGAGCAGGCTCCCTGGCTGAGCATAGAGCCTGATGCAGGGCTCAATCCCAGGACCCTGGGATCATGACCTGAGCTGAAGACAGAGACTCTAACCCACTGAGCCACCCAGGTGCCCCTAGTTCCATGTTTTTAAATAAAATGCTGATGATGCCTAGATTTACATTCCCATCCCTAAGCTTTAGTTGTAGGTTTGCTTGATATCTCCACTTGGATGTCTGTCTGACAAGCATCTCAAACTTAGCATGACCAAAATAAAACTCTTAAGTCATCCCCTCCAACCCACCCATCACAATCCTACCCACCTTGATAAATAGTTCCACCATACACCTGGTTGATCAGACATCCCATAGTCCTCTCCTTTCTTTCTCCTTTCCCAACCTTCTTTTGAGTCAGTCCATTAGTGTGTCCTGTTGGCTCTGCCTCAGGACTAGATCCCAAACCCATTTCTATCTCACCTGCTTATTGTCATCATTCTGGATTGAGTCACCATCACTTCTCATCGGGCCTACTTCAGTAGCTTCTGTACTAAACTCCCTGCTCCCATTTTTGTCTTTTCCCTCATAGTTGATTCTCCAAAGGTAGCTAAAGTGACTCATTAAAAAGTAAAACAGAACTGTAGCTCCCTTGTGTAAAATTCTTTAATAGATTTCCATTGAGATTAGAGTAGATCCAAACTCCTTACAATGACTCATGGGTCTTACATAATCTGGCCACTGTCAACCTTAATAACCTCAGCTCAGCCCACCCCCACCCCCTTGTTCACTACCTGTATCCATGCTGGTCTTTTCCTATTGTTACCATACTCATACTACCTTCCTTCCTTACGCCCACTCTTTTCTCTGCCTGGAATACTCTTCCAGTCCTTCAAAAGGCTCCATAATGCAATGCACATTCTAAATAAATGATTTTTATATGGTGCTGTTTCCCCAATAGGTAGAATACATAGGTCTGGGAATCAGAAGTTGGGAGAATGAGATCCCCACCTTCCTTCACTTCTAATGATCTATTTTGGGAATTTGTACTTCCCATTCTTGAAACTCTGGATTCTGAATAGTTAAGAGTCCTAAAATGACATACTTCCACTATGGCTGTCAACTGCACTCTCTAAGCTCTTCATGCCAAGGAGCCAACTTCTCAAAGAAGACTTTCCTAACTACCTTCTCAGTAGAATCCCTCCCACTTCTAACACTTCTAGTTATTCTCTGTCATACTATTCTGTATTATTTTCTTCACAGTACCCATGAATATCTGAAATTATCCTATTAATTTCTTGCTTATTGCTTCTTACACTCCACTGGAATATAAGTGCCACAAGGGCAGGGATCTTCTCTATTTTCTTCATCACTATAGCCTCAGCATCCAGAACAGTTCTTGACATATAGTTGGTGATAAGTAAATATTTGCTAACTAATGAATGAATGTATATGTGAGACTTTCAAACTTTCTGACAAGTCATCTAGAATGTGTTTGGAGGTTGTTCATATTGAAAATAAGGAAGCCAACTCTAATATCTTAAATTAGGCTTCTTGAGAAGCAGACTCTGATATTGAGATTAGCACACAGGAATTTCATGAGGGAGTGCTCCAGGGATCAACACTAGTGGAAAAGAAGAGAAGAAAGTAGGATTGGATAGAGAGAAAAGTGTGGCTGTGATGGTCCCTTAAAAGGCCACAGTCAATCCCAGTGGGGACTTCAAAGCTAGGATAGCTCTTCCAATTGGGTCCAGATCACAGTGGGTGGGAACAAGACTTATATTCCCATAGTAATCTGTTATTAGACATAGGCTACCCTGGGTAGGAGGTGTGCAGACACCTGCAATGCGTCTGAGGGCTGCAATGAACACTCATCGCCTCCTTCCTCTACTGGCCATCTATTTTAGTCTCACCCTCAAGTAGCATCTTTGGTGCTCCTGATGGCTTACCTGGTAATAAGATCCAGACCTTCAGGGGAGTCAGTTAAGCATCTGCCTTAACTGAACATTGGTTCAGGTCATGATCTTAGGGTCCTGGGATTGAGCCCCGTTTTGGACTCTCTGCTCAGTGGGGAGTCTGCTTCTCCCTCCCTCTCTCTCAAATAAATAAATAAATAAATAAACCTTAAACAAACAGAAATTCCAGACCTTCAGATTTTAAGGGTCTGAGTCCCTGGTCACTATGACATTCTCAGGCTATAGCTACTACTTTTGAATATTTATTATATAAATTAGAAATAAGAGTACCAAGAGCTGTTCAAATGGATCATCTGAGAGGAAGACAAACTCTTTTTTGTGTAACAGCAGCCTTACTCTCCTCCTGGTGATCAATGCCAATTACCTTTGCCAGTTTGGTGATTCCTCTTCCCGCCCTCCAGTCCCTTGGCATGAGGAACTTCGAGAGCACAGTTGACAGCCGTGGTGGAAGTATTTCCTTTTAGGACTCTTAACTATTTAGAATCCAGAGTTTCAAGAATGGGGAGGACAAATTCCCAAAACGGACAATTAAAAGTGAAGGAAGGTGGAGATCTCATTCTCCCACCTTCTGATTCCCAGATCTATGTATTCTACGTATTGGGGAAACAACACCATAGAAGAGTCATTTATTGGGAGCCTGGATGGCTTAGTGGGTTAACGCCTCTGCCTTCAGCTCAGGTCATGATCCCAGGGTCCTGGGATCGCGCCCCAATCGGGCTTTCTGCTCAGCAGGGACCTGCTTTCTCTCTCTGCCTGCCTCTCTGCCTACTTGTGATCTCTGTCAAATAAAGAAATAAAATCTTAAACAAAAAAGAAGAGTCCTTTATTTACAATGTGCATTGCATTACGGAGGATGGCATGCCATCTTCATAAGATGTTGTTTCTGAGCCAGTTATTCTATCGTGTTAGTTACTTCTAGGTATTGCAGTGTGTGATATGAACAGTGTATCTCCTGGTCATATATGTGTTCCTGCACTTCCTTTAATGTTAAGTAGGTCCCTTCGTCTGACACCGTGGTATATAGAATCTCATAATAGAGGATTAAACATTCCATGTATTTGGATAACGGTACTGGCTCAAGGACCTTGGATAGACAAAGGAAATCCATACCTAGAATATGTGTCTATTCTTGTCAAAATGAATAGCTACCACTTTCAGAGGTAATGGTATCCAATACAGTCATTCTCTTGGAGGGAATATATCATATTGAGCATTCAGCATTGGTTTCTGTTGTGAAAAAATTGGATATTCAGTGATGGTAGTAGCTAGACTAGCCTTGTTAAGTAGGACCCATGCTGTTGCATCCACATATAGCTTCCATCCCTGCTACCGTGACAACTCCATTCATATGCCCATCAAGCAAGTCCTGGAGTGGCTGATGACAGAAGCCTGTCTATCACTGGACGATATGTGGCTTGTTAGTGCCTCTTCTATGATGGATGTTCTTTGATGGGCATTTGTTTATGAAATAAAGATTATCACTCTGTGCCCACTTCATATGTTCATCTGCATGGCTTTACCCCAATCCTCATTGTCCCCTAATCTTCCAAGCTTTCTGCTTCCAGACTCCTGGCCAGATGGTCAAGTTATTCAGCAGTGCCCGTGAATCTCTGCATGTTCGCATTTCAGGCCACTTCTCTTTCCATGAAAAGTGGTGAATCTCTCAAGATCATGCTGAATGAGGCAGTTGTGCAGCCACTGTCGAGCCATTTGGAAATCCATCTCAGACTTTTCCTTTTTACATCAACTGATCATTGAAATGTGAGTTGAGCAGTGGTCTACTGGTAAAATACTTAACAACCAGCTTTCTGAAAATGTGATAAAATATCACCTTTCTGAAAAGGTGATAAAAGGCGATAAAACCACATGAAAAATATGTGATTTATAGCATTCACTCATTTTCATGGTATAAATACTTCTACTACTGTCAGTTTCAAACTATCTACGTGATGTCAACAGGATGGCAACATTCCTGAAAATTTAACAATGAGCTCTCATGAGCTGATAGAAGTTGGCCCCAGCACAGCATCAGAGCTGAGGGAGAGGTGGCGTCTAACAGTGGTGGTTGATTGAGCTATATGTCTACTACCTGTGCTTACACAGCTCTCTTGTGCTCTCTAGTTTTATTGATGTTAAATCCTAGAGGTACCTCTTCCATCTGGGCCTATCTCACCTTACGGTGGGGAGAATGCGACAGAACCTAGAACATGAGGGGCTGTTTTAGTGTCTTGGTCATTTGATGTTCAATAATGAGGTACCTGTCTCAATCAGTGCCCGGTAGTATTCCAAAAGCCGTCTTTTATTTATTTTTTTTTTGTTTGTTTTTTTGTTTTTAAGATTTTATTTATTTATTTGACAGAGAGAAATCACAAGTAGATGGAGAGGCAGGCAGAGAGAGAGGGAAGCAGGCGCTCCGCTGAGCAGAGAGCCCGATGCGGGACTCGATCCCAGGACTCTGAGATCATGACCTGAGCCGAAGGCAGCGGCTTAACCCACTGAGCCACCCAGGTGCCCCAAAAGCCGTCTTTTAAAAGGTGTGTAATTCTGTGTTGCAGTTGATATGGCTTTGATCCAGAACCTGTGGATCTATACTGTGATTCTCCAACGGGGGTTACAGAAAATCCACACATCATTTTTCCATCACTGATGCCCCTAATATTGTAGGATCTGCTAGGCTGTATGGTCCAAGAGGCCAGCCGTTTGCCCTCCAGCCTGGACCTGTGGCAGTCCTTTTTCACTCCCTTGAAAAAAATGCATCCTGGTATGTGCGTTGTTACCTAGTATGTGAATTGGAGCAGTATTTTGGGGGATATATTGCTTCCAGAACTTGAAGAGACCTACCTAGCAGGCACTGTGCTCCTTACACGTGATGGCAAGGAAGAGATGTCCCCACACAGTGAAGATCACTAGACTCTAAAATGTTACTTATGTGGAAGGCGCCCTCTCTCTCTCTCTCTCTGTCTTTTTTAGGGGGAAGAGGCAGTGAGAGAGTGAGAATCTTAAGCAGCTCCACGCCCAGCATGGAGCCTAACATGGAGCTCAATCTCATGACCCTGATATCATGACCTTGAGATCATTACCTGAGCCAGATTCTTAACCAACTGAGCCACCCAGGCATCCTGCTTCTGAATCGTTTAAGGTTTGTCTCCCTCAAGAATGCATGTGAATTACCAAGGCCTCCAATCTCCTAGTTGTTGTTTATTTGGTCTAGCTAGTATGATGTCATCAATTTCCCAAACCACTGTTATATTCTGTGGGAGGTCCAGCTGGTTCATGTCTCTTTGGACTATGTTATAACAGGGGGCAGCAGAGTTTTAACATAGCACTGGGGCAAATCTATAAATGGACACAGTTGCATGCACCAAAGGAATGTGAATTGTTTCTTTTTTTTTGGATGGGAATAGAAAGAGGCAGTTTGCTGGATCATTGCTGCTTACCATAGCTGGAGTCCATGCTAATCTGCTCTAGCAAAGATGACACAACTGACATAGCAGCTAAAATTGGGGATGCTATTTAGTTAGGTTTGTGATAGTCAGTTGCCGTTCTCCAATATTTATCTGGATTTGGCAGAGGCCTGGCCAGTAAATTAAATGGAGGTATGACAGAGATTATCACCCATCCATCTTTTATATTTATTTATATTTTATTTATATATATTTATTTACATATTGTACTTATTGATTTTATTTACTTTATATATTTTTATTTATTTATTTGTTTGTTTTAAAGATTTTATTTATTTGACAGAGACACAGTGAGAGAGGGAACACAAGCAGGGGAGTTGGGGAGGAAGAAGCAGGCTTCTCGCCTAATAGGGAGACCGATGCAGGGCTCCATCCCAGGATCCTGGAATCATGACCTGAGCCAAAGGCAAATGCTTAACGACTAAGACACCCAGGCACCCCCCATCCATCTTTTAGATCTTGAAGGGAGGCCACAATTTTGACCTTATTTCTCTCATTTCTTTATAATGTGGTAAAATATATACAACATAATGGTTGCCATTTTAACCATTTGTTAGTATGCAATTCAGTGGTATTAAGTATATTCACATTGATGTGCATGTACTTGTTTCTAGAACTTTTCCCTATTTCAAACAGAAAACCTGTACCATTAAACAAGAAATCCCCATTTCTACCTCTCCTCAGCCCTTGGCAACCACCATTCTACTTCCCATCTTTACAAATTTGATTACCGTAAGTACCTCATATGAGCAGAATGATAGAATACATGTCCTTTTGTGTCTGGTTTGTTTCACTAAGCATAATGCCTTTAAGTTTCATCTATGTTGTACACATAGATGTGTACATTTCTTACTAAATAATTTCTTACTAAAGTTAAGTAATATTCCACTGTATGTATACACCACAGTTTCTCTATCCATTCATCTATTAATGGACATTTGGGTTGTTTTCACCTTTTGGCTATTGTGAATAATGTTGCTATAAACATCAGTATATAAATGTCCATTCAAGTCCTGCTTTCAGTTCTTTTGGGTACATACCCAGAAGAGGAATGGCTGGATCCTATGGTAATTCTATGTTTAATGTTTTGAGGAATCACCATATTGTTTCCCATAGTGGCTACCCCATTCCCAACAGCAATACACTAGGGTTCCAATTTCTCTACAACCTTGCCGATACTTGTTTTATTATAATAGTCATCCTAATGGGTGTAAAAATGGCTCTTCATTGTGGTTTTAATTCGCATTTTCCTAATGATTAATGATGTTGAGCATCTTTACATGTGCTTATAAGTCATCTGTGTATCTTCTTTGGAGAAATGTCTATTCAAATCCTTTGCCCAATTTTTTTTTTTTTTTGAGTAAGTCATTTTTCTTTTTTATCTAGGTTGATTTTGTAACTATTTTCTATTCATTATAGTTTTTTTCTTTCTTTTTTCACCTCTTTTTTTGTCTGCCTTCTCTGGTTTTTCCTGAGCATTTTATATGATTCTATCTTCTCTCCTCTCTTAACATAGCAATTACACTTCAGTGTAGTGGCTGCCATGTATAATCTCCTGGCTCCTGTGAGTACCTGTGAGCTAGGTCCTACAGCTTCTTTGGGGTAGGGTCACTTTCCAATATTATTGGCCCTAGGATGCCCCTGGAATATCATATGTTGTGACTTCACTTTAATTATTGCCAACAAATCAGTGGGGGGAGTGTAGTGTATCCTGAGAGAAGTGCATTATTATCCCACAGAGAGGAGGCCTCTCATTGATTTATAATCAAGGAGCACTAGCTTTTAATAGGGTGGAGTGGAGCATTTGGGTGGGCTCAGCAGGTTGAAGGGAATTTAGGGATTTCAGATTGTTTGGGCATATGAACCTAAATGTCCCTATCCCGGTGTGTCACAGTTCTGCTATTTCCCAATGAGGGCCTTGACCTTGACATATCACCCCTTCCTAAATGGAGAGTTAATACTTTGCAAGTTTCCACATGGCTCTCATACTGTGAGAGCCAGTATGAGCTCTGAGCTCATCATGAGTTTATTTAAGTCCAGGATTAGTTCCCCGTTTTCTCTGTCTTCCCACTGCAAGAGATGAGAACTTCTTCATAAGCTCCCAGAAGGTCTTCTGGCTTTCACACTTCACTTTGAATTGTAGATCTACCACTCTAATCATTGTTAGCTCTTCCTAGCATCAATTCCATTTGTAGTAGCCACGACATCCTTTGTGCTTACAGATACCATTTCCCCTGTTCTTTGACAGTATGTTCTTTCATTATACACCACATGCTCTTTCCCATTACATCACAGGTGAAACTTTTAAGTTAACCTGCTTTCTTGTGGTTGCTATGTTCTACCCATCACCACTGATTCACTGTGGTCGGTGACCAATGGCTAACCCCAAAATGCAATCAGAGTGTCTGCTTTCTTGGACCATTCCTGGCACCAAATCTTTTAAGTTGGGTTCCATGAACAGTAAACAGAAGCAAAGATGAGTGTTCAGGAAGTTTACTAAGGATTACACTTAGGATCAACAGCAGTGGAAGGGAAGGACAGTAGGATCACATAGAGCAAAAAAAAAAAAAAAAGAAAAAAAAGAGGCTGTGACACTGTTATATAATACTGTTCCTGGTTCCTGAGAGGTAACTTCTAAACCCCTGGAATTTGCCAAGTTATAAGACTGTATTTACCATTTACTAAAAGGGTCTGGCCCTTTTAACACTTATCAGAGCTATAACAGATGACATAGCTTTTTTTGTATTTAGCTGTTCAACGCCTCTCTTCCTCTGATAAGTGTTATGAAGGCAGGAACTATGGCTATTTTGTCCTCTCCAGCATCCCCAGAACTAAACTTAATGCCTGACATGTAGCTTTAATAAATACTCATTGAGCAACTATGTAAATGAAGTAATTAAGATAGATAATAGTGATAAAGTGTAGCAGTTAATAGTGTGGCTCTGTAATCAGGCTGGATGCAAACCTTCCAAATCCTAACTTGTCCATGGAGAGTTCCGTAAAGGAGTTCTCCCCTTGCACAGCAGACAAACTTCAGGTTATCAGTTCACATTAAGTTTGCCAGACTGGTGGAACTTACCCTCAGTAACCAAACCCTAGAACAGTGTGGAATGAGAATCTTTATTTATCATCATCAGCAGCACAGCATGGCACTTATGCACAAAGACTATCTGGGAAACAGTCATTTTGACCACAGTGCTTACCCTGTTTTGTACATCATTTTCTTCACCTGTGAAGGAGTCTAACTCATAACACCCAGCTCAAAGTTGTTGTAAGGGTCAGGTAGGTTAAAATATATAAGAAACAGTGTCTGGTACCCAGTAAATTCTTTATATGTGTTTGCTATTATCATGATTATTTATTAATTTAGGTTGGAAGACATGTCTGGCTGGACACCTGGTGCTGGTTAGCTGCATAAGACATTCTCTCTAGGTGCATAAATTTATGCCATAGATAAATGATAGATCAGATGGTTATCTAGTGGACAAAGAGATGGCATAAAGGAAATATTCTTTGGCATTTCCAAAAAGCTGTAGGGACCTGGTAGGCAGCTCTTCTCTAGTCTACAGACAGTTCTATCTGAAAATCTAGGGTGGATTATCTAGGCACAGTACTCCGCCCCTCCTCACCAGCACTGTGAACATTCTAGCAGATTTTGGCTCTTTGTTCTCCTTATTATAGATTCTAGAAAGGCCACTATCTTTTGGTAAGTATGGCTTTTCTTCATTCAGATTACAACACGATTACAGTACTGTTTTCTTTAGGTATACCCTAAGCCCAAGGCAGAAGCATCACCACTTTAATTTCAGTTCCTCCTTTACCAAGTCTCCTTGCACTTTTATGCCAGGCTGATGCCTCTTAGGGTGAGGCACTTATTATTTTTTTTTCTTAAAGATTTTATTTATTTTATTTGAAAGAGTGAGAGAGAGCATGAGCGGGGGGGGGGGGGGGGGGGAAGAGGGAAAGGGAGAAGCAGACTCCCCACTGAGCAGGAAACCAGATGTGGGGCTCAATCCCAGGAGATCATGACCTGAGCCAAAGGAGGACAATTAACCAACTGAGCCACCCAGGCGTCCCTGAGTGAGCCACTTCTGCAGGTACAATTCTAACCTTTCCCCTCAACATTTCTTTGAAATTTTAAAGTACTTAATAGTAGCCCTTAAGCCGGGAAACTGATATGCCCTGGGGGCAGAGATCCACAAGAGTTGTAAGAGTCACTTAACCCTAACAGTTTGCTGTGGCTTTAGGGACAGCTATTATGACAACGTGACTTACCTTTCTCAGCCTTAGTGTCCACATTTATAGAAATAACACCTACCTTGCAGTGTTACTGTAAGACTGAGGTCAGAAGTAGGGTTAATACTGTGGAATCACATTACAGTCACACAGAGGAAAAAAGAAAAGAAAACAAAACAAAACAAAAAAACAAAAACGAATTATGCCCTTACTGCCAATTTTCTCTTCCAGTAAAAAACATCTACAGGTTGAACGTATGTTATTCTTGCTGGGCAAAAAAAGGGGCAAAATGCATCAAGGCAAGTCCTTCTATTTTCTCACCTCAGTTTCCTTAATATAACTGAAAGGGTCTAGGTCAGTGGCTGCAAGTTCAAGATTGAGAGTTACAAAATACTGGGTTCCCATTCTGACTCCGCACCTTATCATCTAGCTGTTATGATCTCAGTTTCTCAACCTCTCATGGTGTCCGGTTCCCCTGAAGCCAGGATAACAGAGATGGACAGACTTTCGTAACTGGGACTAGACTTTCTTCTCTTTCAATTTCCTAAATCAGAGGGGAAAGAAAGCCATAGGGGATTACCCCTCTGAACAGCCACACCGTAAGCTAAGAGGCCAAGCAAGGGGTTAGAGGCCCGAGAAGCCGAAGCGGGGCGGGCCAACGAGACCGCGGCAGGAAGGGCCTGGCGTTCCCGCCTCCGATGCGTGCGCGCACCATGCACGCATGCACGCACGGCACGCACAGCACGCTGCGGAAGCGCGCGCGCAGGCCCAGCCCTCGTCGCCGCCGCCATTTTAGCTCCTGGTTCCGGCCGCACGGTGTAGGCTGTTGTAGCGGGGAGGGGTGGGGGTCCTCCAGAGTTAAGTAGCTGCCCTCGACTGTACCGATACAGCCGCCAGCTTCTTTTTTTTTTCTTCTTCTTTCATAACCGCCCGCTCGCAAAGTCCGAAGATGTCCAAGCGGCACCGGTTGGACTTGGGGGAGGATTACCCCTCCGGCAAGAAGCGTGCGGGGACCGATGGGTAAGCCAGGCCGGGGGCGCGAGGCAGCGGCTCGGGCTTTGTTGGGGTCCCGGAGGAGAGCGGGCCAGGATCGGCCTAGCCACGGGCCTTGGAGCTCGACCCTTTGTTTCCCTTGGGCTCGGCTCACTAGCGGCGGGTCGGGGAGAGCGGCGCCACTCCCGGTGTTCGGCTGGGCAAGGGCGCGGGGAGATGTGTGGCGCGGCCGCCGCCCGGCCCAATCGGGAGGGTGGAGAGGCCTGCGTGGCCACGAGGGCACCTCCTCTCGGAGCCGAGCCGGAGTCACTTCGTGGGGAGCAGGCGGGAGGGAGTCGCGCACCTCGTGGTCTGGGTTCCCGGGTGAGGTCTGGAGCCGGGGAGACTGTGGGGGAGGGCGCGGCGGGAGTATTCGCTTCCGCGGGCAGCAGCTACTTCTCCGGCGGAGCGATCGCGGAGAGGTCTTTGGGGGGCGGCTGGGTGCCCCCCAAGGAGAAAGGCAGGGGGCAGAAAGTGAGGAAAGCGCGTGGATTCTCGTGTAGGTTGAGATGGGGGTGGCGGGAGTCGAGTGAGGCGTGCCGGGAGAGTTCTCGGGGAAGGGAGAGTAGAGGGCCTGCAGGGAGAAAGGAGAACGTGGAGCACCACTGATGGGCTGGAGGGCTGGTGCTTTGGAGCCGCTGCATGTGTAGTTTGGCGGGAGAGCTTGTGCCTCAGTCCATTCAAACACTTCAAAGTAGATAGTAGGCAAACTTCCGCTCTCTGCCTACGCTCCCGCCATCTCCTTTATTTCCTGCTTTGGCTGAAACAGTGGTTCTTGGGCAGTCGTGGGATGGGAATTAGAAGGCATTTTCCCCCCCTTTAAGAAGTTTTTTGTTTTATATCCCCACTCCTTCATTAGTAGCTTTGGAAACATGCAGACACTTCTCCAAAAAATGTCTTTAGTATTTTAGGAAAATGTCGCCCGTGGGGAGATTGTTAGGGAGTTGAAACACTTAGACTCTTGGTGTTTCAGATTGCTTTCCCGCAGCATTTCCTGAAAGTTACAGAGGAATTTAACAATTTACTAGCAATTTCATCAAAATCACTTCTCGACCGTTGTGTGTTTTCATTCCTGAAGTTAAGAAAATTATTTGGGTAGTTCAGGTCAGAAAACAGAAGTGTGCATATCCAAATACTTTCCATAATTTAATTGTGTGTGTGTAAAGAATGTAAGGAATCACTGTGTCACGTTATCTACATAAGTTCTATGAATTTTTGTTCTCCCAAAGTTTTTCATTTCTGTTGGTTTCCAGTATCAATGTTGAGTGTGTCTGTGTGTGTCTGGAGTGTAAGCCTGGGGAAGGATGTACTTTTTAATACTTTTCTATGTACTGAATGTGGAAAGCAAAAGTATATCACATTTTAATCATGTAAAATTTTTAGTTTGCAATGTTAGACATTAGTTTTCTTTCTTTTTAGGTTATTAGTTTTCTCTCTTTAGGATCTTCTCCTCCCCATCCCCCAGCAAAACTTCAGCGTTTTTGGTTAAAGACTCCTTTAGAGCTGAAAGTTACTTTGGAGAGTATAAGCATCATCCGCTCAGGGGATGACAAATGGAGATGCAGAGTTGTTAAGGTGGCTTGTGCAACCTTACACAGTGTACAGCTCGATGTAGAACCTTGATCTTTTCATTCTCACTTTTAGCCTCTTGCTTTTTTCCATTACAGCATAGAATATGGCTGTAGTTAAGTCAGTGCAGCCTATTTTAATGACATTTGAAATGGGTTGGTAAAGTAGGGAACACTTGGTTCTTGGTTTCTGGGAGTAAAAATAAATAGTCATGTCACCTGGCTAAGATGCAACTGATGTCTCAAAAGAGTTCAGATTGGAACAAAAGACACTGGAATGCAGTGAATTCATTTATTTGTGTATGTGTGCGCGCGCACGCGTGCGCGCATTCATATTTGTGTGTTTGGGATCATTGGCTGTGTGTGTGTGTATATTGCTCCCTTTTTCTTGCAAAACAGCCTTAGTAAATTAAGGATTTCTTTTTAGGTATAGGATGGTGACCTTTTGATTCTCTTGGATATTATATCGTATCTGCCTGTTGGTAAAGGAAAGTTCCATCTTTGAAGTCAAGTCCAAGTTCTGAGATAATTCTGGAGAGAAATTTGTATAAACATTTCTGTATCATTTCTCATACAACCAATTCTTTAGCAATGGGTTACATTTGTACTTGGGTTCTCCCCTCCCCCTGCCGCTAGTTCGATAATTTTGAAAGTCACTTTTGTTGACTGCCATGCAGTCTTTTTTTTTTTTTTTTTTAACATATAATGTGTTATTAGGCCCCGCGTATAGGTCTGTGAATCACCAGGTTTACACACTTCACAACACTCAACACTGCACATACCTTCCCGAATGTCCATAACCCAGCCACCCTCTCCCTACCTGCCTTGCAGTCTTGAAGTGGGGGGGGTGTTTTTTGTTTTTTGTTTTAAACCCTTGTAGTTATTAACAAGTGGTTTTATCTGAGGGAGAGAAACTTGCCAGTCCTATGAACTTTGTTGCTGAGCATGGCTGGTTCATTCCCCAGTACTGAAAAGGAAAGTAATTTGGTGGGAGATTCCATTTAGATTCAAGTCCCAAACTATATGGCATTTTCTTATTCTTGCTGTATTTTTGTTTGGAGGTCAGGTAGAGAAGTTGAAAGTTTCTGTTACATACTGACATTACTACTTTTTCATCATCCCACAAGTTTTGCTTTATAAAATTACTAAGAAAAAGACAACTGACCTTTGGAAAACTTTGTGAAAGTAAGGACACTTTCCATTTTTATGTTTGTTTTGGAGAGTACTTCCTAATAATAAGCGCTTTTTTCCTTAATTGTGGAAAAGTGAAACAAATATAGCATATGTAGAGTACATACTGTGCTCCCAGAACTATTCTGGGTGCTGTATATATATATACCACTTTTTCATTACAGCCCTATGATACAGGTGAGGTTAAGTAATTTGTCCCAGGGAATACAAGAAATGTTCATACATAAAGAAATAAAGAAAAGAAAGAATTAAATAAATAAAGAAAGAATAAATAAAGAAAAATTTCCCTGAAATCTTCATCCTTATCTTGAACCACTCAATGAACATTGTTTTTAGTCTTTGCATGTTTATTCACAAATACAAACTGTAATATTTAATATAGATGAAATGTTTCAATATGGGCTGTTTTGTGCTTTGATTTTTAATTACTAAGAAATGTATCAAATTAGAATAGGTGTACATTATCTTTTTCATTTGCTATATCACATTCCACTCATAAAGGGGTGTTGTAACTTATCTACCCAGTTTTCTCCTCTTTGGTGTTTAGTTTCCCAGTCTTTATTGTTTTACAAGTGAAAGGGATGGAGGATATCCTTATGTATACGTATTTGCACACTTAAAATACCCTTCAGAAAATTTCTGGGAGTGAAATTGCCCGAGAAAAAGCAGTGTGTATTTAAAATATTCTGATTTTGGGAACTTGGGTGGCTCAGTCGGTTAAGCAGCTGCCTTCAGCTCAGGTCATGCTTCCAGAGTCATGGATGGGATGGAGTCCTGCATCAGGCTCCTTGCACAGCGGGGAGCCTACTTCTCCTTCTGCCTGATGCTTCCTTTTCTTTTGCTCTCTGTCTGACAAAAAAATAAATAAAATCTTGAAAAAAAAAAACCATCTTTTACATCTTCATCAGCAGTACTGTAGTGCCTGTTATTCCATGTAGAATTTTAATGCGGTATTGTAATTAAATTAAAAAAAAACCCTTCAGTGATACGCAATATTTATCAGGCATTTACACTGTCCCAGGCACAACTTGAAGCACGTTACATGTACTGACTTAATTCTTTTTTTTTTTTTTTTTAAAGATTTAATTTATTTACTTGACAGAGACAGAGAGATCACAAGTAGTCAGAGAGGCAGGCAGAGAGAGAGGAGGAGGCAGGCTCCCTGCTGAACAGAGAGCCGAATGCGGGGCTCTATCCCAGGACCCTGAGATCATGACCTGAGCCAAAGGCAGAGGCTTTAACCCACTGAGCCACCCAGGTGCCCCCTGACTTAATTCTTGAAGTACTGCACAAGATCTGTGAATAGCCACATTTTATAGACAAGGAAAGAAATAACTGTGGTCATATAGTTAGCTTCAATGCTGAGCCAAGATTGAGCTGAGATAGTTAAGAAACGTGCTTAAAAACCTTGTCATAACTGTGTCTACCTGCCAGGATTGTGGCTGTGTGATCAATAAAGCACTGTTTTTTAGTCAGTTTTTAAGCATCATATCTCAATGAGTAAGTCTTTTTAAGAGTAAAACTCCTGTATAATGAAAGTGCCTGTTTTAAAAAAGAAAACAGGCAGGTTGCCCAGGTGGTTCAGTGGGTTAAGCTCCTGACTCTCGATTTCGGCTCAGGTGATGATGTCAGGGGTTGTGGGATCCAGTCCGGAGTTGGGCTCTATGCTCAGCCAGAGTGCTTGTTCCACTGTTTTGTTTCTATCTCTCTCGAATAAATAACTTTAAAAAAAGGAAAAGAAAACGTATACATGGTGGTCTATTCATTATTTATGAAGTAATGGATTTGAGAGAGCCCTCCATAGCTGTATTTTGATTTTTATCCTCCCACATTGAAAGTAAATAGTTTGAGTGATAGGCAAGATGATTGGATTTGGTTTCTGCATCCTTCCTCTTGCTTTCTTATTTTAATCTCAGGCTATTTTAGTAATACTTATCTCTTTGCAGATAGTAAGTTGAGGCTTACATCTTGCCAGTGGTTGTACAGCTGTGATCTCAGTGCTTCTTTTTTACTCTTTTTGCCCCTATTTCTCAGTCAGCAGTTAAATCTTTGTGTCCTTAGGATGTATTTTATGCTCCCTTTGCTGTCGTTATTTTTGGTAATGAAGTTTCTGGTGAAGTAGGCCCTTTAAAAATGTATCTGTATAGATACTGTAACAAAGCACTGTGGTATGATTTACTTTGTCGATCACTCTCCCTTACCTGTATTTTATAACTCTGGAAAGGTTAGGTTCATGTGTTAAGTGCCTGGTGCTAGGAGTGTAGAAGTTCATAAAACTTATATTTTTGTCATATTGTTTCTTGGTGGTCATGTAATGGTCTTCTGTCCCACCCCACTCCTAGAGTACTAGAAACATGAATCCTTTGCATTTAGGCCAGATGTTCTTTAAGGGTTCTTTTATGTTCTGTGACCTTTAATATACATGGTCTTTGAACCATTCATGGCTACAGTGTTTCTCACTTTGCTGGGCACATTTCTCTGTACCCTGTTAGAAACTTTGTCATTCACATTTGGGGCAATATAAATAATTAATGATACTTTAGACCAGCGGCAGAATGAGGTAAACGAAGGATGGTTGATGGCATATTTCAAAGGTAGCCCAGGAAGTTGTGAGTTCTGAGACCTGGTTTTATGTGTTTATTATGTTATCTTTTGGGTTTTTATTTTTTACCCCCTTTGACTTCCTTTCTCTTTGTGTGAAATGGGATAAAAGGCTTCAATCATGGCTTATGTGTCCTGTGATTCTGTAGAAGGTGAACAGAGGGATGGGAGAAAGGATCACTTTTTATATATGTATTTTATATTTATATGAAAAGTATGTATATATGGCTCTATGAAAGTATACATGTGAAAGGTGTGTGTATGTGTTTATATACATAATAAAGCTTTTCTTTAAATTTCTCTGGAATACAATTATATTTTAAGGAGGGACAAAATAAAATAGAGTTGGTCTGCTTACTATTTCTGTAATTGGGGAACCAACCTAATTCCTGCCGGCTCTAGAATTTTAGCTGTATTTTATCTAGGGTTTTCTGTTGTTCTGATGTGCTGTCATAGAGAATGAATGGTCTTTCCTACTCGGCTACTGATAATTGGTGCATGGAAAATTTGTACGTCTTCTGTGACTTATGAATAAGGAGTAATGATGTGTTAAGTGGCTTGTCTTTACAGCTCTGTTTTGCCTCACTATTTCAGGTCTGGATCCAGATACTTTGTGGCAAGTTTGCTGTAGGATTTGATTTGAAGTAAACTGGATTAGTAGAATAAATAAACAGATTATTTAAAAATTATTATTTTATTAGGAATCATGTGTGGTAACTGGAAGTGGATATTAGCATTGAGTACTTAAAGTTGACCTAGAATTAATACAGTGGCCATCTGCAAAATTTTAGCATTTTAAATAACAACTTTTGTTCAGTGAAGCTTGTTTTTAATGGTTGTATTTCACTTGACGAATGTCAAAAGTATACATAGGTTTACAAAGTTTTGCAGTTGCTGTTAAGGATGTTGTGCAAATGAAGACAAAAGAATGAGAATGTTTTAATTTTAGTTTTTCTGTAGGACAAATACACGGTTAGTAAATAAAACTGGAAAAGTGCTCTGAAGCATAACTCGAAAGCAAACTCACCTACAGTCTTTTATTAACTCATATTTGTATTACCATTAGGGAAATAGAATTGTCTTTGTGTCCAGAAGCCGTTTTGAATTTGAACATACCTTTTCATGTAACTTGAAGGAAAATCTGGGGAAAATTGTGATGCATCCTTTTTGCTTTATTTATTCCTACCTTTTCCCCACCTTTGCCCTCAGTCTTTAACTTCTGCTAAGTAGGCAGGGATTTTACTCCATCAAGTCTGATTTCTCAGACTTGGCGTTATCTCAGCTGGTGGTTAAAGGTATGGAAAGACACTGTTCCTTAAGAGAACTTGAGGTCTCATCAAAGAGGGAAAGATGTTTATGGATGAGGCATGGAGAATTCTTGATTATAAGGTCTTTTTCATTATTTTCTAAAAATTATTTTTATAAACATATAATGTATTATTTGCCCCAGGGATACAGGTCTGAATCATCAGGCTTACACACTTCACAGCACTCACCATAGCCCTACCCACCCCAATGTCCATAAGGTCTTTTTCGTTATTGAGTTTTGTATTGGTTTATTGGTTGTTGCATATTTCTGTTGTGACTATAACACTGCCAAGAACATTTTGCGTAAAATTCAGAATCTGAATTCTAAATTTTTATTTTTAGGAAGGATCGAGATCGTGACCGGGATCGTGAAGATCGGTCTAAAGATCGAGACCGAGAACGTGATAGAGGAGATAGAGAGCGGGAAAGGGAGAAAGAAAAGGAGAAGGAATTGCGAGCTTCGACTAATGCTATGCTTATCAGTGCTGGATTACCACCTTTAAAAGCTTCCCATTCAGCTCACTCAACCCACTCTGCACATTCAACACATTCGACACATTCTGCTCATTCAGCACACACCGGACATGCAGGACACACATCACTTCCACAGTGCATTAATCCTTTTACCAACCTACCCCATACTCCTCGTTACTATGATATTCTAAAGAAACGGCTTCAGCTCCCTGTTTGGGAATACAAAGATAGGTTTACAGATATTCTGGTTAGGCATCAGTCCTTTGTACTGGTTGGTGAGACTGGGTCTGGTAAAACAACACAGGTGAGTTATTATTGTATACCATGGTATATACTATATTAATGTTCATGTTTACTAAATGTTGCTTATTTGATCCTAGTAGTCCTTTACATTGTCTGGTAGAACATCCCGAAGAATAGCTACTTTGATGTTTAGCACCTTTTAGTAACACACAGTGGGAGTGTCTGTTTTCCTGAGTCTAGAGGAAAATAGCAGTGCTGTTTTGTTAATGTTAAGTATGACAGAATGATGCTTTCTGACCACTTTGTCTCTTGGGTGGTACAAATTTGGAGGTACAAGTTTTGTTTTCCATTGCTTGAGTATAGAGGTTTGAACCACTGAGGCAGTTTTATTTTTGTTAATCTTTTGTTTCTTTGTTTCGTTTTGTAATTGTCTTGAATTGGGTGAATATTATCCTGTTTTTAAAAAATGGAAGAGCTAACTAAAGTCTCTTTACCTATGATCTCCACATATATCCAGTTACAGACTACCCCCAGATACATAGCAGTAAGCACTAGTGTCTTGTTAGTAATATATCTAGGATATTTTTAAAAATGGATGAGCTGTGGTTTACTGGGTCCATGTTATAGAACTCTAGGCTGCTTCTAATGGTTGTTTTTCATGAACAGGTAGATCCAAAAGATTATACTA
Source organism: Mustela nigripes (assembly GCF_022355385.1). Taxonomy (NCBI): domain Eukaryota; kingdom Metazoa; phylum Chordata; class Mammalia; order Carnivora; family Mustelidae; genus Mustela; species Mustela nigripes. The sequence continues at coordinate 222,059,994 of NC_081557.1, read as the reverse complement.
TGGAATTTGAATTTTTACAAATCTGATTGGTGAAAATGGTATTTCAGTAATTTTTAATTTGCATTTCCTGCTATGAATGAGGTGTTAACCATATTTTTGTATGCTTGAGCCTAACCACCAGTTAAAAATTTCAAGGAGATTACAGAAGTAGTAGTCCTTGGCCATTGTAGAAAATCTGGAAAATCCAGAAGTTCAAATGAATTTAGTAAGTTCTCTTACTATGTAGAAATCAATATTACTATACTGTGTTTTTTCCTGGCTTGTTTTCCATGTTTATTTACCTGTGATTCATGTTTATAATAATTAAGCATACTGCATGTGCAAGTTACCATTGTTGTTTTTTAAGTTCCATATGCCACAAATCTATCAATTTGGATATATCGTGGAGACATTTTGAAGGCTACAGTGGCAATCAGAATAGAAGGCTTTTAAAGACTGAGCCTTAGTGAATATGGTTTTTCTTAATAAGAAAAGAAAACTTAGTGTTGATGTTAGGAACTGAAACTGATAGGTTTATTTTTATCATCTTACGGGAATTTAAATGTGTGAAAAGATACAACTTATTTTGAAGATTTAGTATTTTAAAGAATTTCAGCTGATTTATCTGCTTTGCATAGTACTAATTTATTTAATTAGGAATTGGATAAAGCTAGGCACTGTATCCTTTGTATTTGTTTCAAGAACACTATAAGGAAGTTGTTGGTCACTATTTTCCAGATGAGCAAAATGAGCCTGAGATTGGTAAGAATCTTAGAGGTTTAGTGAGTTGCCTGTGGTTACATAGTAGATTTAGGTGGGCTCAGTATTTAAAGCTTTGTCTCTTTGTTTAATAGCCAAAGTTATATTTATTTCATTTTCCTGTTCTATGGTCTTACGTGGTTAACTTTGTTTCAGAGATGAGTTTCTTTAGTAGCAGTTAATGTGGAAGGTCAAGTGATATCAAAATGAGAGGTTTGTGATTATTTCGATGAATATTTATAGTGGTTTTTGTTGTTTGTTTTGTGTACTTAAAATCGCAGGCCATTTGGGTAGTTCAGAGGGAAGCTGAACAGCTTAGTGAATTTCACCCAAGTGTTTTTTTGGCATGCTCCTATTAAAGTTTTTTACTCAAAATCATTAAGAGCAAGCCCTTTTGGTTATCTTTTTATGCCTGTCAGAAAATGAGACCCTCCAAACAGAATCTAAAGTATTGACTCTAACTTTTGACTGAGACTCACAGTAAAAGTCATTTTACATTGCAACTTGGTGTGTTCATACTATTATCCATGTGTAAGAAACTAAAGCCAGTTCAGGGTGAACGGAGGCACAAGTTCAGAGAAGAGAAAACTTTGTATTTTCTGGCCAGTATATAGGGTGTGTATAAAGAGGGAGATGGGGCAGGTGGGACTGGAACAGCAGGCTAAGCCTCAGTGTATCGTGCTATAGATCGGGGAGCCATCAGAGCTTTTCAGTAGGGATTTTTACAGAAATGTCCTGTCTAGTGAGAATGTTGACAACAGACTATGTAGGAAGTCATAACAAAAATTTGACTCCTTATAAGGTAGTAGAATGGAGAATAAAGAGTAGATTGGAGTTAGAATGTTAATATTACTGTTGGGACATAGGAGGGATTAGTAAGTATAGGAGGAAGGTGTGAAATAGTTTCGGTTTTGAACTTGTTGAATTTGGGATACCAGTAAAATATTCATTCCTCAAGTGGAAATGACCACTAGGTTAGGATGGAAAACATAGTTAGGATTGTCAGTGTATTACAGGTAATACTAGAAGTCAGGAGAGTAAATAAGACCAATCAGGATAATGTTCTTAGAAATGTGAATAGATGCATTGCCTGCGCCGTTTTCCAAATATTGTCTGGGAAACCTGGAAGGTTCCTGAAACTCAGAGGTCCTGGGATTTTCTTTATATACTTCCAACAAAACAAAAATAGTGCAATATATTCAAAATTGAAACCGATAAGAGAATTCAGCAGTCTTCTATTAAGCCAGACATTAGAGATATGCAAAAATGCAAAACAATGTATTTTTTCTGCTAATTTTTTCTTTCTTCTCTTTTTTGGTTTGGAAGATGTAATTATTTTTCATAGAAAATGTTTTTGGTAGTATAGGATAGGTTTTTATTGTTAAGAATTAATAAATACTCTAAAAGTTTTTCAGTTTTAATTTCCTCATATAGTAAAGTCTGTTAGTTATTTGGCATCCTTGATTGTTTTAAGAGTAAAAAGAAGTCCCGAGATCAGGGTTCAAAAACTGCTGAATTGGCCAAAAATGTTTGTATCTTAATTTTAAAGTGGAAGCAAGTTACCCATTTCACTGGAGTGAATTTTAAAAGCTTTGAACATTCTTGCCTTGAGAATTCCAAATGGTTTTAAATAGTTTTAGCTGAATGGTAAATGTTTGTTTGAATTTCATTTTGTTTGGTCTTATAAAGTGCATTTTGCCTTTGCAAAAGGCTTGCAGAAATGAAGATAAATATATAAAACTTAGCTGGAAAACCACTTAAACTTTGGTTTGTGGATTTATAGACCTAGAGAGACCCTTCTCTTTTAGGATAGTATTTATTTCTGTTCATTTTAAGTCCTTTAAAGATATGCATTGTTAAGTTCTTAGAGAAGTGATATAGTCACCCTTCTCCCCTTTTAGATATTTGTAAGTGAAAACAGTTATCCCCAAATTGTAGAAGTAACCTAACTAAAATGTGGCAATGGTACGACAACCAATATTCTTCAAGTGTGTTTGTAATCCTTTACCAAAACCACCCCCACCTGCATTTTCTGCGGCATTTGAGTTTGACAAGCTTTTGGATGCTTTGATGGAGGCCCATCATGACTTTAATGCAGTGGATTCCCATTTAATATAGTGATTACTTAGATTTTTGCCATGGTTCTTACCTAGGTAAGTGAGTGAAGAGCCAAGAAATTAGAGGTTCTGTTAGCTTCTGTTGATAATGGAACAAGGGAGAAATGCGCTGTCGTCATGGAAGCCAACCAACTTGTGCTTGGTGTTTTTTCTTGCTTTAGTAGGTGCCATCGAGTTTGAGATTGACAGTTACTGAAATTGACTTTTAAGATGGCACCTAAGGCGTTCCATTGTGCCTGCTTCTCCCAAAAGCAGAAGAATAGGGGTTTGATTCTGCTGGTTTACAAACCAAATTTGAATTGACTTAAAAGACATAGCTTTATAACCACAAGGGTTGTGATTTCCATTTTCATCTGCATTTTGTAATCAGATTGTATAAGAATTTAATAATTTCTGAGAAAATTTGTGGAAACTCACATTTGTTAAAAAGTAGAATTTTTTATAAGTTGGGTTTTTTCCAGTATAAAGAGAAACGTTTAATGATCTAACAGTTGATGCTGTAGAGCGTATTTAGCACAGCTTCAGTGGACCTAGTCTGCTCTGGAGTATTATGTCATCAGTGTATGACCCCTTGGCTTGGAGGGCTCATGCTCTAAGTTAGAGCCCTAATACTTGGTGTGCCTAATTGATTTTTGCTTTAAATTATTGGAATGCAATAAAATATATGTTGAATATGCCTGATGTGCAGGCAGAGTAGAATTGATTTAAGTTTGAAATTATTTGATAGATTCCACAGTGGTGTGTGGAGTACATGCGATCATTACCAGGACCCAAGAGAGGAGTTGCCTGTACCCAACCCAGGAGAGTTGCTGCAATGAGTGTGGCCCAGAGAGTTGCTGATGAAATGGATGTAATGTTGGGCCAGGAAGTTGGTTACTCCATCCGATTTGAAGACTGCAGCAGTGCAAAAACCATTCTTAAGTAAGTACTGTCTTCGAAAATGCATACTTTGTTTCTCTACTTTTAGTTTTCTGCCACTAGATAGAGGGCTTTGTTAGGGGAGTCTCAAAATCATCCAAATTTAGAATAGTCCAGAGAAGACCTTCTTAGACTTAATAAATGACTTTTTAAGATGGATTCTTTTTTACCAGCAATATATGCAGCTGTTCAAAGAAATTTTTCTTTGAACAAAAATTGATTTTGTTCAAAATTTTCTTTGATCAAAGAAAGATTTCTTACTAGCAATTTCTTACTAGCAATTTCTTTCTTATATAGTTGTTCAGTAGACAGTGAGCTTCAAAGGTCAGATTTTAGTTATTCGGTGCTATATCTTGGGTGAAATGTTACAGCATTTAAATGTGGTAGAAAAGTGATACATCTTAGTGAAAGATAGTTATTTCTAGAAAGAATGATGTGTGGGATGGGATAGAAATTATTTGGTGCTTTTAATGTTAATTATACAGCTATTACTGTACATATGTTATGAGCTAAAAGGAGGAATCTTTTGTTGTGTAATATACTCTTGGAGTCTCCCCAAAGTCCTTTACCTTTTCTTTTATTGCTGTGGTGCACAATTGACTACCCTGTTGAGCTTCCTTCTAGTATTTTCTTTATAACTGTCCTAATTTTTTTCTTCTTATACTGTATTCTGCATAAGTTGTGAGATACTGCCTGATGGTACTTCTTTTGAAAATCTTCCCCTTTTGTTGCTTCCGTTTATTCTGTATATATGTGACATTTAAATCATTTTTTAAAAATGATTTCTTTGTCACGATGTATTCTCCCTGAGGTTTTTTAAAAGACAATTTTGGAACAAAATGTTACATGGGCAGTGAAATGAGTCATTGGTGGCAGGAATATATAGTCTTATGAGGGAAATAATGTATTACAGAAATTTTGAAATGAATGCAGAAGTATGATAGTATAATGAACTCCCACCTGTTTATCCAGCATCTTCAACCTTGGGCTGTCCTGTTTCATCCAAATCCCAACTTTTCCCTGTCCCATATAATTTTAAGCAAATGTTAGATATTATATACTTTCATTTCTAAATATTTCAGTGTACATAGGTCAAAGATGGTTTCTTATATAGCTATGATATTCATAACTTTAAAAATTTCCTTAAAACATCCAATCACTTTTAAAGTTTCATGTCAGTTTTTTCTAGTTTCTTTGATAATTATTGGAACTTCAGGTTAAAGTAGCACTGTTGTTTTTAATAGCAACTGGACAGTTGTCTATTAAATCAGCTTGTCTTTGACTTTAAGGCATGTTTTTGGTTTATATCTTAAGTTTCATTGAGTATGTCTTTTTTTTAATTTTTTTTTTTTAAGATTTTATTTATTTGACAGAATGAGAGACAGTGAGAGAGGGAACACAAGCAGAGGGAGTGGGAGAGGAAGAAGCAGGCTTCTTGCTGAGCAGGGAACCTGATACAGGGCTTAATGCCAGGACCCTGGGATCATGACCTGAGCTGAAGGCAGATGCTTAACGACTGAGCCATGCAGGTGCCCCTGAGTACATCTTTTTAGTTTAGTGATAATCTCATTATTGTTCACTTGTAATTATGATATAACCAATGAAGGAGTTATATAAAATCATAACGTAAGATTTCATACTAATTTAATATGCAGGTAATGTCAAGGACTTGAGGACAATAAAGGGCAGATTTTACTCACCTTGAGGAGAAATAATTATTTTGACATTTGATTCACTAAGTATTGAATATTTCTTGGCAAGCCACATTTGAGCAGGGAAAATGGAATTTGGAATTGGGCAAGGAAAGTTACATGTAATACTGGGTTAGAGTGTGTGTGTGTGTGTGTGTGTGTGTGTGTGTGTGTTAGTGTTAGGAAGTGGTAGGCTTTCGAAAAATGTATGCTTGTGAAAGATCTTGGTTCAGTTAATAGGGAATGAGAAGTAACATATAAATAGATTCGATAGATCAAAATGAACATATTTTTGGCATTGGGATGTTTTCTTATGTGAAATGGTTCCCAGAGGCTATAACTAAACTTTAAACAAAAAAGCCCACCTAATTCTGGACAGAGCTAGCTTACTGGGTTATCTTCTAGAGTCTGAAGAGCTAGAAGCTTACCTAATACTGTCTTTAAGTGATACTAAAATTAAATCCTATTTAATTGTATGGAATGTGTGATAGTTTTGATAGTAGGAATACTTCAAATGGAGTGTAGTATGAATCTGTAAATGTATTTGGTATAGTCCTCTATCATCTCATGTCTTGAGAACCCCAGATACTAAAAACAGCTAGAACTTAAACTTAAGGAGGATCAGTTACATAATTAGCTAGGAAGAGTGAATACCTAAGACAGCCACCAGTCAGTCTCCTCCTTCAGCTATTCTTAAACACAGTTGACCTTTGAGCCACAAAGGGGGTTAGAGCAATAGCTCTTCCCACCCCCTGCAGAAATCAGTGTCTAACTTGACTCCCCTACAAATTACCTACTAATAGCTCACTTCACCAATAACAAACAGTTAACATATATTTTGTATGTTATTTATGTATTATCTACCATATTCTTACAGCAAGGTAAGGGAAAAATCACAAGAAAATAATCTATAGTCCTGTACTATATTTATTGAAAAAAAAATCTGTATGAGTAGATATGTGTTGTTCATACCTGTGTTGTTTAGGGGTCAGGTGTGGTTATAAAAATGCCTAGGAATCCATTATTCTGCCCAAAAAAAGGCTTTTAATTTTCACTAAGAATGGTAAAGAGGACTAACTTCTGAAAGTTCTGTCTGAGGGACTCAGAATTCAATCATACTCTTTGATTTCATTGTTGACAGTAAACAAATAGTTTTTTACTAAATTAAATTTGTTTGAGAGTACTTTAGTTAAAGTAGTATATCTTTAAATCATCTCTATTCATATTAAGGGCCCAAAGGTACTTTTTCTGGTGTTTGGGACACATACCCATAAATTCTAGATTCTAGATCTATTATTGTACTGTTTTCAGAGAATTGGATCTAGTGTAAATTAGTACACTCTCTATCAGACTAGTCTTTTTTTTTTTTTTTTAATTTATTTAACAGACAGAGATCACAAGTAGGCAGAGAGGCAGGCAGAGAGAGAGTGGGAAGCAGGCTCCCCGCTGAGCAGAGAGCCCGACGTGGGGCTCGATCCCAGGACCCTGAGATCATGACCCGAGCCGAAGGCAGAGGCCCAACCCTCTGAGCCACCCAGGCGCCCCTCTATCAGACTAGTCTTAAAAGTCTGTCTGTCCAGTCCCAGTAGACAAGTTAGGTTTTCAAACTGCCACAGCTGTAAATCATTTTTAAATTTCATTTGTTGTGATTTTTGCCTGCTCCCATCACTTTTCTGAAGTATTCCTTTTACAGTATTCTCAACTTTCCTTTTGCCATTTTGGCTTGGAAATTATGAAAAAAAGAAAAAAATCCAAAAAACCCCAAGTAAATTCGCTAAAGAAGAGCACATCTGTCAGTGGAAGATGTTGCCAAGTTTGTGATTGGTCAGTGAAAAATCTCTTAATTCACTTTAAGGAAGAAGAGATGATACTCTTGCAGGGGATTTTAAGAAGCACTTTGGAGTTCCGACAAATTTTAAGAAATCTGTTCTTCGTTTATTTTGAGGGAGCTGATAATTTTTTTATGGAATAAAACAGTATGATAGTCTTGAACCTTCAGGGAGACATAATATTTGACGTTGGTAATTTTGTACCTAATTAATTATTTTCTTTTTGTATCTTCTCCCCTAAGCTGCAGAATTCTGAGGTATTTTGATATTGAGTGAACCCAGTGATTTACATAAGTAATGTTTAGTTAGTCGTAAAGTTAGTTAATTGAGTGCTTTCTCTGTGTTGGACAGTGCCAGCTAGATACTAAAAAGCTGATCTGGTTCTTGTCCCCATAAAGTAAGTGCAATTTCACATTGTGATTAGGCTTCTGAAAGAGAATACCAGTGTTTGTATGAAGGCATGATTTGGAAATTCAGTTTAGACGGGACAAGAGAAGATGGAATAAAAGCCTAAGTTGAATAATGGTTTGCCAGGGTTTGGGGGTACAGGGAGCAGAGCTTTCTTGGCAGACGGAACAGCATTTTTTTTTTTTTTTTTTTTTTAAGATTTTATTTATTGATCAGGGGAGGGGCGGAGGGAGAGGGAGAAGCAGACTCCGCTGATCAGGGAGCCTGATGCAGGGCTCGAACCCAGGACACTAGGATCATGACCTGAGCTGAAGGCAGACACTTAACTGACTGAGCCACCCAGGTGCCCATCGAGCAACATTTTTAAAACCTTTTTTTCTGAAGGGGGGGAAAGAGTTTACTTGAGAAGATACTGCAGTTTGTGTATTTTTTCAAGTATCCAAATGATTTGTGTAAGTCAGTATTTCCATGCCTCATCACTTGAGATGATATAGGACTGGTTTATGGATAGTATGAATAATTAAAGATTGGTTTCTTTCTTTTGCCTGGTTGGAGTATAAACGCTTTGGGAAACAGAGTTTGTGTCTATATCTGTATACTTGCCTTGTGCATGGAACTTCAAGAAGAAAAAAAAAACCTGATTTGGAAAAGGCAACAGGAGAGTGTGAAATTTGTCACTACACTGTAGATTGTGGGTTAATCTTCAACATAAATGTGAAAAACTGATTGGTTTTCATGAAAAGGCATTTTCCTTGATTTCTTGGTAGAGACAGCATGATGATAGGGTGATTTGGTGTATATAATTTATAATTTGGTTTCTATTCTGAATCTTTTGGTTTTGGGCGTCAGATTCATTTCAATTTTGGGATGGGTCAAAGGCTAAGGAATTAATCTGGGGTAATGTTTATGGAGTGAAGGTGGTGTAGCTCTTTCCTTCAAGGATGCATGTTTTGTAAGACCACCATCCTGAGTTGTTTATGGTATATATAGCTTCAGGACAAGCTGCTGGAAAAATCTAGAAAACTTAAGGACAGGATATAGTTTAAATCTATAATCAGGTGATAAAGGAGAAATGAACAGAACTTTGGGTCTCAAGGTGTGATAAACCCCTTGTAAAGTTTGAGGAAGAAAAGTTTTGAACTAACCAGCCAAAGAAGTGCTAATCTCCATAATACGAGTCAGAGACTTTCCACATTTTTTTAATTTCCAAAAGGCAGTCTAGATGAGAAGATGGAAGAAAATCTAAAAATTTTTAATAAATATGAGATTCCAGTACAAACACTGCTACAATAAGGAGTTGGCTGGTACAGGACCTTTAAGGTTGACACTGGGGAGAATTTACCAGACATTGTTGTAGCAGCTTCTCATAGCAGATTCTTTGGGGCTTGAGTTAGAAGCACCAACTGAATAAGGACTATTTAGAGATTCCACAGTGGGTTTCCAATAAGGCAGCCTTATTAAAAAGTAGATGAGCTGAGAAGAGAATCAAAGGGAAATACATCCTAAGCCACAGACAAAGATTACGGGGCTGGAGTTGTGTCCTAGCTTTGCTACTTATTAGCTGCGATCTTGGCAATGTTAATTAGCCTCCCTGTGCTTATTGCTTTTTCAGAAGATAGAGCTGATAATAACTATCTCATATGGTGGTTCTGAGATAAAATAAGTTAATTTGTGTACAGCCTTTAGAGTAATTCCTGTCGCCCAGCAAGTGCTAAGTCAACATTTCTACACTGCTGCTGCTGTTAGGGGTGGTAGATTTCCAGTTTGAGAAATTATTGGATCTTATTAAGCAGTTAACCTAGTTAATTAAAAAGAGACATAAAAACAGCTTAATAAAGTTCTTTTTAATACAGCACTTGAATTACAATTTGGGGGTTTTAACTTGAATTAAAACTTGGGTATTACTTGTCACTATGAAATGAATGAATGAATCCAAATACTCTTAGGGCTGGAGGTAAGCCATGGAAATAGGCCTGGTACTTTAAAGACCATTAATTACATAAACATTAATTATAAACTAATTTATTGAACATACGTTGTAGAGTAGGCTTTGTTCTAAATCAGGTATAGCACTGGGGTTAGATAAGGTAGTTTTACTAAATCTTTAGAAAGGGGTAGTGATAAAGAACAAGTATGGTTATTTACCACTTAAGCATTTTCTGTCAGGCTGAAAACTCATCATTGTCACCTTAGAGTTAGAATTCTTTGATTTTTTTTTTTGTTCATAAAAAGCTAACTTGATTTCCTAAAGGTATGCATATATTGCATTTGGTCTTTGTGTTTATACTTAAGTACTTGCAAGGGTTTAGTTCTAGAAAACTCTTTGTTTATAGTGTTTAACATCTTACAAAATGTTAAATAAAACCTATGCATTTATACTAGCTTTCTGTGAATTTTATTGAGGAATGGACAGTCTATTTTGAAAAGGTAATTTGCCTATTTTTAATTTCTTAGGTATTTCTTTTGCTTGATACATAGCTGACTGAACCATACCAATATATTTTAGCTGTTTGCCCAGATAAAGCTGTATGCTTTGAATGCTGATCTCAGAAGTATGAGGCTGTCTGTATAGGTTATATATAAGTGGGGTTTGCGGTTTTCTGTTTGCTTTCTTTTTGTCCATTTTTTGGTATTAGAAACGCATTGGAACACTGTAGATTCCAAATTGTTCAAAATATTGTGTCGTACCTTTCCATGTGACTGTTTACATCTTGTAGTTTGTTCTTTGTTGTGATTCTAGTAAGATTAGTGTTGTTTAAATATATCAAGTTGAACTTGACCCTATATAAATGTTTGCTTATCCCTTTACAAATGAAAGGAATATTAAGTACACAAACGAACTGTGTTAGTGTCACTAGTTCTTCTCTGACTTGGTTGGGGACTTAAGCTGTGAGGCAATTAAGAATGTGGTTTTAGGGGGCGCCTGGGTGGCTCAATGGGTTAAGCTGCTGCTTTCGGCTCAGGTCATGATCTCAGGATCCTGGGATCGAGTCCGGCATCGGGCTCTCTGCTCAGCAGGGAGCCTGCTTCCCTCTCTCTCTCTCTGCCTGCCTCTCCATCTACTTGTGATTTCTCTCTGTCAAATAAATACATAAAATCTTAAAAAAAAAAATGTAGTTTTAGTCACATGAATTATATAGATGATTTCACAAAGGAGAAGGTATTTCATCTGAGCTGAGAAGGGTGGATGGACTTAGATAGATTAACTTAGCTAGGTTTTAGGTAGAGTAGAAGTTCCTAAACTACCTTAAGTTCACATGCTTAATGTCTCAGTGATTTTTCAGGGTACCCTAACGCCTGAAGAAATGACTCAGAATTTCATTTATTTATTGGTTTGGTCCTAAAAACTTAGTTAAGTATTTATGTCCTAACAGCTTAGTAGCCTTTAAACAAATACCACACATACACTGGAATCAAAACTTTTTTTTTTTAAGATTTTATTTATTTATCCGACAGAAGGAGATCACAAGTAGACGGAGAGGCAGAGAGAGAGAGAGAGAGAGAGAGAGGGAAGCAGGCACCCTGCTAAGCAGGGGGCCCAATCAATGCGGGACTCGATCCCAGGACCCTGAGATTATGACCTGAGCTTAAGGCAGCAGCTTGACCCATTGAGCCACCCAGGTGCCCATCAAAATATATTTTTTTAAAGATTTTATTTATTTATTTGACAGAGAGAGATCACAAGTAGGCAGAGAGGCAGGCAGAGAGAGAGAGGGGAGGAAGCAGGCTCCCTGCCGAGCAGAGAGCGGGTTGTGGAACTCCATCCCAAGACCCTGAGATCATGACCTGAGCCAAAGGGAGAGGCTTAACCCACTGAGCCAACCAGGTGCCTGGAATCAAAATATTTTTGTTTCATTCTTAAAGCACCATTATCTACTAGTGTGATGTCAGTTTCTTAAACTATGGAGTTGAGTTGGACACTGCCGCCTTTATTTACTGTTCTACACTGATATTTGCCTTATATTTGCTTTTTGTTAGAGCAACTATCAAAAATTAAGCCTTGCAAAGATAGTATCTTTGAAAGGAATACACATAATGGAATACCTCTGCTAGTGTTTCTGTGGCATCACATGTCAGTTATGGAAGATGATAATATAAATTGTTTTGAATCTTAGGCAAGAGCATAGTTATTCTCTGGAAATAGGGTATCATTTAATAAATTGAATCAATTTACTGTAGCAAGTTAAGTGACCTGTTTATACCCAAAGAAGGAAGTAGTCTACTCTTCTCTTGACTGGTTATATAAATAGATGTTAAAGTTCTACAGTAATCTAAACTTGGATTGTGCTAGGGGATTATAGATAAACTGTCCTTTAGGTGATCTTATTGAACAACCAATACCTTATTTTTTAAAACTGCCGTGTTCACATGATCAGGTTTCTAAAGGTTTGTTTTTTTTTTTGACGTAACTTCGTAGAACTATATAAATTGAGAAATACAATGCTAGCATTATAGACACTGAAGACATTAAGTTAGTGATGAATCCAGAAATAGCCAGATCACCTACAAGAGGTAAATGACTTCATTTTTAACTGACTTATGTGGGGTTTTTTTGTTTTTGTACACAATTAGGTGTTCTTTGATGATAGTTCTTTATTTTTATGCTTATGGCATAGAAATAACTGATACTGGAAGAAAGTATTGGAGGAAGGTAATTTGAGGACTCTTGGTACCTACTGAATAACTATAATAGAAATCCCTGTGAGCATGTTTAAAAGTTGGTAATTGACCATTTCATAATGTTGGCATTTTAACGCATGGTAGGGTGTGGGTGTTCAGGCTTCACTATTTATAGTAGTGAAAAGAGCTGTATTTTATAAAGTCAGTATACTATATATAGTTTTCTTCTAATGAAGTTCTTGGTAAGTGCAAGCTGTTTTAGCTTTGTCATTTCTGTTTCTTTTACTGTTGTCATTCAAAAAGTATTCTACTGATAGGGCTGCTTTTAAAGTAATTTCTACACCCATCGTCGGAATCAAACTCACAACCCTGAGATCAAGAGTTGCATACTCAAATACCTACTGAGCTAGCCAGGTACCCCATCTACTGATAGGTGCTGATTTCACTTGTATTGTTCTAGAACAGTAAATATAAAGTTGCCTTACTCTTTCTAATGACTGTATAGTTTGTTTTATTCTATTGATGGGCACTCAAGGTTTGTAGTTTTGCTATTAAAAACACTTGCTTGGGTACCTGGGTGACTCAGTCAGTTGAATGTCTGCCGTCTGCTCTGGTTGTCCGTCCAGGTCCTGGGATTTGAGCCCTGTTCAGTGGGGATTCTGCTTCTCATTTTCTCTTTCCTTCTCTCCCTCCCCCTGCTTGTGCTTTCTCTCTCTCTCAAATAAATAAAATATTAAAAAGAAAAACATGTGCTGCCCTTAGTACCCTCCTAACAAAACCTGGTACACACATTTTTTCACACATTGACACATATATGCCCGAAATGAATTCCCTACAAATGAAATTGGTTGAGTTACAGGGTTATGTTTGAATTTTATTATATTCCCAGATTGCCTTTCATAGAGATTTATCTACTCTGACCAGTAAGGAATGAGCAAATGAATGTTTGTTTCTGTATCCTTGCCAGCATTGTATTGTGGAACTTTTTTTTTTCTTTGTCATTATTTTAAGTGAAAAATGAAATATTAGGTTTTAATTTGCATTTCTTTTGTATGAAATTGAGCTTTTTACGTGTTATTTATGAGCCATTTGTGTTTCTTTTTGAGCTTAGAGTAGTGCTTTTCTCATTTTTCCTGAAGTATTGCTACCTGCTTGCCAGTTATTTATAAGGTGCTATTTTAAAATGCATCCCAATCCCAGAGAAGGTAAATTTGAAAAAAATGTACAGTATTACAGGATTAATGAAACTTGGTGTTTGTCCATCTTTCTGTGGTTAGTTGGCTTTTTTTATATTGATTGTAGGAGCTCTTAACAGAATTAGCATTCTGGATATCAGCTGCAATTTTCTTAACAAAATTGGCCTTCAGGATTTAAGTTCCAATTTTTATTCACTTTGCCATGTTTCTTTGCTTTGTTTATCACACTTTATGCCATGTAGAAACTTGAATTTTATATAGGTGTTTTGAATTAATTGAAGATGTATTCAGTTATTGAACAATTATTTGAATCCATGTGTTGTAGTATTTTTGTTTTACACATCTTTGATCTATTTGAAATTTTTTTAAGGAGATAAAAGGTTTGAGGTAGGGATTTAAGTAGGTTCACACTCTGTGTCTCTCTTAACACATTCCTACACCAGAGAATGTAACACTAAGTTATTGGGGATTGTTTCCCCATGTAGGCACAGTTGTGCATTAGTTTTTGACATCCACTAAAGTTCTGAATAATCTTATACAGAGTTTGTTAAAAATTTCTGGTGTACATTTTGGGAAACTTTCACCTATGTATCTATTTTCTTTGAACCAGACAAATTGAGAAATTTTTCAAAAAATTATAAATATAAACAGAAAACTAAATAATACCTTCGTAGTCTGTAGTGTTTTATAATACTTTTTTCATGTTGGAATTGGTGTTATTGGTCAGGGTCAGGGTTGGCATTTGGCTTATAGTTGTGTTATGCCATTTGCATGTGCCCATTGCAAAAAAGAAATTCTCAAGATAAGTTCATACTACTCAGCACACTGAATTTTTTTTTGTTTATTTTATTAATTAAGCAGTCATGGTTGAAAATATAAACTGTTTCTGACTTAATCTTCAGGGATCTTTTGCTGCTTTAGGCATCTATTTAATCTGCCTCTGTATAACTTGATTTAGACTACTGCATCTCAGACTTTAGCAAGCATCAGACTCAGGAAAGCTTGTTCGAACAGATTGTTATGACTCCTCTTCAAAATTTCTCATTAAGCGGGTCAGGAGTGAGACCCAAGTTTTATATTTTTAACTGGTTCACAGGTGGTAGTACAGATGACTACTTAAGCAAGTTTTTGTTTCAGAACTGAAGAACACTGAATACTAGCGTATCCAGTCAGAGGTAGAGTTTGACTCTCCTATTCAGTTTTCAATTATTAGTCTATTGTTGAAACTTCAAAATTAGGTGATCAAAGTTTTATTATTGTGACACCCTACTTTTCTGTGACTGATGCCTTACTGTGGTTAAATATTCCATTAGTACTGAGAGGAAGGTAGTAAAATTGAAGATGGCTATGGCCTTTATAGGATCAGCAGTAAAGGTTCTGCCTTTTTCTGTGCTTTGTGTTTGGTTGCATTTTCTTTTTAAATCAGAGGGCTTCATTTATCTAGTAGTATAGCAAATCATCGGGTGGCTTTTCTTTTTTCTCAGGGTTAATAAGGACCTTAATTTCACATACACATAAAATTCATGCATAATTTAAAAAGGAAACAAAAACAAGGAAAAGCCGTAAAGGATACAGGGGAACAGTTCTGTTAATACACAGATAAAGTGCTGTTCCATACAAAACAACAGAAAGAATCAGAATCAAGTCACTCTAAATATAAAGAAAGAAAATCACCTCAAATACTCTGCCAAAGTTGCCGGTAAATCTGATAGTGGCTTAATTAGGAGAAGTGTAGGACCTTTCTGTTTGCCTCTCCATAGCATAAATAAACAACAGTGACAACAGGTCAGAGGAGTCTCGATGGAGGGACAAACCCAGAGGGGGAAGGAAACCTGGGGGAAGGATAGGTGTGTGGTCTTGCTCCCAGCTTCCCCTCTGTTCTTGAAATAGGCCAGGTCGGTTGATTGGTCTTCATTATTTTGACATTTGACCTTTTGAACTTGGGTTTTTGTTTTTTTTTAAAGATTTTATTTATTTATCTGACAGAGATCACAAGTAGGCAGAGAGGCAGGCTGAGAGAGAGGAGGAAGCAGGCTCTCCGCGGAGCAGAGAGCCAGATGTGGGGCTCCATCTCAAGACCCTGGGATCATGACCCGAGCTGAATTCAGGCAGAGGCTTTAACCCACTGAGCCACCCAGGTGCCCCTGAACTTGGGTTTTAATCCACAGCCTCATCCCTTCTTGTTTTTTGCCAGTGAACATGTCGGTACTTTGGAGCCTCTTAATGTACTTTAAGAAAAGTTCAGTGTTCCTAAAATCAGCTGTGTATGTTGATGCTGGCACACTTGTAATTTTATCAAAACTTACAGCACTCATAGAAAGAAAAATTTACTGTGTAATAATATAACAACAGAAAACAGTGCCTGAAGTCTCGTAAATGAAAGCATGCCATAAAGGAATCGATGATTGTGGTGACACACAGCAAAGAATTGTCCCAAAACTCTCAAGGCCTAACAAACTGTAGTTTAAAAAAAAAAAAAAGTATGTTTTTCATATGTTAAATAAGATATACTAATGGAGACAGGATTAGAATTTTGAGGTGACTCCTGAGAAAGATGTTGGATGGCAGAAATCAGTTTTGGTACATACTTAAAAGAGAGCATTACTCGGTGTTAAAGTAAGATAGGAAAAGGATGTACCTGCATACTTGTTTTGGGGGGACGCTTTTATGTGACTTCCATCCGCTACTGGGTTGAGGGTTTTTGTTGTTGTTGTTGTTGTTGTTTTTTGATGGACAGAGATCACAAGTAGGCAGAGAGGAAGGGAAACGGGCTCCGTGCCGAACAGAGAGCCTGATGATGCAGAGAGCCCGATGCAGGACTTGATTCCAGGACCCTGGGATCATGACCTGAGCTGAAGGCAGAGGCTTTAACCCACTGAGCCACTCAGGTACCCCTGGGTGAGGTTTTTTTTAAAAGATCTCTCTTTATATAGAAGATCCAGATGTACTTGGAAAGTCTGGCTCTGTTTCCTTGATTTAAAAGGTAATGGGCACCTGGGTGGCTCAGTTGGTTAAGCCTCCAACTCTTGGTTTCTGCTCAGGTTATGATCTCAGGGTTGTGAGAACAAGCCCAGCTCCGGCTCCAGGTTCACTCAGTGTGGAGTCTGCTTGAGATTCTCTTGACTCTGCCTGTCTGGCTCTTGTATGTGCCTCTGCACACGTGTGCTTTCTCTCAGATAAATCTTTTTTAAAAAGGCCATCTGAGGATTGGGGGTCAATTAAATCAGGTTAGAAAAAGTTTGGCTGACTAAGAGCATCCGCTGCAGTCATTTCAGAGGACAAAGAAAGTAGTATAGTACTTATGTTTTAATATTCTAGTAAATATTAATATTTAATATTTACTCAGTAGTACTTTTGTTTTAGTATTACTGCTTATCTGTAGATCACAGACGAGCTTAGAAACTACTTTTTTTCTGAATGTTTCCAAACCCCACCCCCACACCAGCTAACTTTTTGCTATTGTATTTATATGTACATTTTTCTTGGACTTCGAGGAGAGTATAGTATGTTAGTATAGGAGGGGCTCAGGATTGGGGATCAGTACAGTGATACTTAGTCTTAAGAGATTTAACTGGTTTTGAGACTCTGGGAAAGTTAACTACTAATAGTGAATTTTCTACACTGGGTAATCAGCAATATTGATTATATTTCTAAGAGACCTTTCATCTTTAATTACAATATTTATTTTAGAGAGTGCATGCACGCAAGTGGGTGAAAGGGCAGAGGAAGAGAATCTCACACAGGCTCCCTGCTAAGCGCAGAGCCCAACTCAACTCAGGGCTCCATCTCATAACCCTGACATCATGACCTGAGCTGAAACCAAAAGTTGGTACGCTTAACTGACAGAGCCACCCAGGTGCCCCTACAAATGTAATTTTTTCCGAAGCTTTCTATTACACAAACAGCAGACTTCCTACATTCCTGTCCTGCAGGAGAGGTAACAGTAACATCTCAGAATTAGATCACCGTGTGATGATCAAATGCTGAGACACCTGTTAGGAGTCTGTCTCTGGAGTCTGGAAGTCAGAGGGTTTAGTTGACCGTTTAACTTAGTACATATATTATACGTACTTCCTAATAAAACAAGACAGATAGGAGTTCCATTAAAATACAATATCTGTATTCTGCCCTTTGCAACATTTTCCCTCAGAAAAATCTAAAAGAATGAGCATTGGGGTTAGCTGTGCTTTTAAATGCCTCTGCACTGTTGTGGTTGTGTGAAGCTTGAGTGTAAGGAGGGTAAAGATCAAAATAAAGAGGGTGACTTTTTTTTTTTTAAACAAGTTTCAAGGAGTTTTCAAGTTAAAGCCTGGTACTTTTATCAGTTCTGTGACTTTTTCATATTTTTAGTATTTGAGATTGAGGTACATTTTTACAGTCTGAGAATCTTATAAACTGGTAGCGATTTGGTGGTGGTTATTGCCTGTGAGTGCTTGAACGTGATCTAGCTGTGCATATTTCACTTCAGCTAAGTAATGCACTACTGTTGGAACTACATGTACTGGGTTTATTTGCTAATTCCATAAAATGCGTTCAAAAAGATTATCCTGGGATTCCATGTTGGAATGAGTAAGCTTGGATACTGAGCATGGTGTACATTTGATAGTATTTAAGCAAATATTTATTGTTCAAAGAGTAACCAGTTCATTCCCCCCCCCCCCAAAAGAACAGACAAGAGCTTTGTGGAATCTGAGGAAGTTACACACAAGCAGATGATACTGTATTATGTTTCGCTACTGAGATAATGTGCAAAAGGATTGCCTATTTCATGTCAGTAATTAACAGCTGAAGTCAGGAGGAATTACTAAATGTCCTCAAATAGATCAGAGATATTTCAAAGCAGCTAAAGCAGCTAGAGGCGATAGTGTAGCTGATTCATGCACTATGCTGCACTGTCATTAAGCCATTGAGTCATATTTTAATTGGCACTGTTTTTTTCTTTCATGGTCTTAATATAAAATAATCTTTAGGTAATTCTGTGTTAATTGCAGAAATGTAGTTTACTTTAAAAAATATGGTCAAATAAGAAGCTAAAATATATAGAGTAAGGATGGGTTTGTTTGCCCAAAGTCTTACTAAACTAGAATTAAGTTAAAGTGAAATAAGGAGAACAGTTCACTTTTGCTGTACATTGTCAATTTAGTGAACTTAACTGCTCCAGAAAATCACATTAGCTAAAAATACCAAGTTAGTCCATGAAAGATTAGGTTAGACTAATTTGTAAAAAATAAAAACCCCAAAATGGTGAAGTTAGAAATGATGACGTCTCATTTTTTACTGCTTTTAAATTTGTAAATCATGAATTGAATGAACTGTGACTTTAGCCTATACAGGCAGACTTTGTTTTGTCCGTGTGCCAAACTCTAGGGATAGTTGTTTTCTCTTAGTGACAGTAGCAGCCAGAGTAGAATGGATGGGAGATGGCTGGCCCATAACACCATTTGCAAACCAAACCATCCTGCATCGGGTGCCATATTAGCTGTTTTATCTTGAGCCATCTCTAAACCTTCTTTCCCTCTCTGCATTGATTTAGTGGATGTCTTTGTCCTATTGTATCTCTCATATTTATCAACATTTCTGTAGTGCTAATGCTGCCCCTTATTCCATGAATGTATTCCTTTTTGTGCTTGCCATTATGTCATTGAATTGGACGGGACTGGGCAAACAGATGGTAGACTTTTGTGCTGTCTCAACCCTTTTGAACCAAGGAAGCCTGTTGGCTTAAGTGGGGAATTACTAATACGGCTTTAAAGAAATGTGCATTTGCATTGTGGTAACATTTTAGTGATACGGTATTATAAAACAACTTAAAGTGACTTCTTAGTTTTGTTTTGGAAGTTGAACATTTTCGTTTTAAATTGTTTTTGAGAAACTCACTTAAGTGATGCGTTTTGGCTTTGGCATTTGTATGAAACCATGTGTTAATTATATTCCATAAGCAGATTTAATCTCGTTTTCTTAATGCATTTCAGCATTACAGTCTCACCTGGCAAAATTTGGTAGTGTATAGCTTGTTTGATACTCTTAGAAATTTTTATTCATGTTTAATTTTGCAATTGATTATGAAACAATAGCCCATTTGTTTTGGGAAAAATTTAATTTTGATTTTCCTGATGTCTTTGCATGTCATGAAGTTGAGTTTTAAAATGCTCTAAATGAACCTTGGCCAACTTGTTTTTTGTGAATATAGGTATATGACTGATGGGATGCTACTTCGTGAAGCTATGAATGATCCCCTCCTGGAGCGTTATGGAGTAATAATTCTTGATGAGGCTCATGAAAGGACTTTGGCTACAGATATCCTCATGGGTGTTCTGAAGGAAGTTGTAAGACAGAGATCAGACTTAAAGGTGAAATAATTTTTTTACTCATTTATTTCATTAAAAAAGGTATATTTAAAACAACAGGATATATGCCAATCATTCTAATCACCTATAAAATACCAGTTGTAAAACAAGTAACCAGTAAGTACCTACATTGTTATTTTTCTTTGTTTCTAAGGTAAGTAACTGTGTCTTCATGTGTGTTCTTGGTATGATTTCACTTTTTAGTAATGTATTTTTAAGCCAGATCTTTTCCATTTCTAACCTGCCTGTTTTCTAGTGATCTAATAACCCTGCTTACCCTACCTTTCATTAAATATAGAAACCTGAAATCTTTGTCCTGCTTCAACATAAACACACCCATTATAACTCGTCATGTTGGGTAATAGGAACAGCTATACCCAGAACAAGCAAGCCTTTCCTCAGAAATGTGTTCACTTCACCTAGTTTGCTTGGGTTTTTCTTCTTTCTGTTATATTGCCACTACCATGGCCAGTGTTAAACCGTTTATAAGGGCTTAAAACAGACTGAATTTTCTGACCTTTTTGCCTTGAGTTTAGGAAGTGCCTCTCTCTCTCTCTCTTTTTAAAAAATATTTTACTTATTCATTAGGCAGAGAGAGACAGCCAGAGAGGGAACACAAGCAAGGGAAGTGGGAGAGGGAGAAGCAGGCTTCCCGGTGAGCAGGGAGCCTGATCAGGGGCTCAATCCCAGGACCCTGGGATCATGAACTGAGCCACCCAGGCGCCCCATGAAGTGTGTGTCTGTACCGTTTATTGGAGCTTGGGCTGCTCATTCAGTTGTTAGCATATATGTGTTAACGGGATTGTACACGGTGCAGAAAGATTCTGGGTCTTAAAACAATTGTTATCTTAGTATGTTTTTGCCTATAAATTAAAATTACGCTTTTAAAGAATGTATTTTAAAAATTAATGCTGTCATTATTGATTAAAGTTTATGAACTGTTGAAGTTTTTGTTTTGTTTTAATTGAAGTATAGTGGACACACAATGTTATCTTAGTTTCTGATGTACGGCATAGTGATTGGTAATGACAACTCTGCATTCATTATGCTGTGCTCACCTCGAGTATAGCTACCATCTGTGACCGTACAACACTATTAAAATACCATTGCCTATATTTCCTGTGCTGTACCTTTCATTCGCATGACTTATGCATTCCATAGGTGGAAGTTTGACACTTCTACTCTGCTTCACTTATGTTGCCCATCCCTCCACCCTCTTCTGGCAGCTACCAGTTCTTTGTATGTATAGGCCTGTTTCTGCTTTTTGTTCTTTAGAGTTCACATATAAGTGAAATCAGGTGTGGGTTATTACAGCTTTTAAGAAAGAAAGTCAAAGTAGAAATTACTCTGTAGTAGAATGTTTTATGGGGTCTTTTTAAGTAAACTTTTTAATGGGTCCTGTAACGTGTGATTTACGTTGTGGGGGGTGGGGGTGACTGCCCTGTGTTGTAGCCCTTAACCCTAACCCCTAAATGGCCTTTTGTGGCTGTGGCTTTTTACAACAGTGTAGAAAATCCCTATGTAGGAATTTTTCTGAAGAAGTCATACTTATTCAAAGTGATTTGGAAGAAGGAGAAAATTTATACCTGTGCCACTGATTTTTTTTTCTTTTTTTCATTTCCTGTTTATTCTTGTGTGCAAGGTTATCATTTTCTGTCTTAATACAGTAGTAATTATACTGTGTATTAATGTTTTTATCAATCCCTTTTACATATTATGAAAACTAAACGTGTTAGGAACATTTTATGAACTTTGGGTTTTCAGGTATTGTTTCATGAAGATGTAGTTTATTGGATATTGAGTTTCTTTCTAATTTTTTAAAATGTTAGTAACTTTTACTATAGCTCAGCGTTTCTGTGTTTTGTTTTGTTTTTTTTAAGATTTATTTATTTTAGAGAAAGGGAGCATGAACTGGGGGGAGGGGCAGTGAGGGAGAGAACAGAACTTTAAACAGACTCCTTACTGAGCTGGGGGTGGGGGATGATCTCGGAATTCTGAGATCATGACCTGAGCTGAAATCAAGAGTCAGATGCTTGGGGCACCTGGGTGGCTCAGTGGGTTAAAGCCTCTGTCTTCGGCTCAGGTCATGATCCCAGAGTCCTGGGATCAAGCCCCACATCGGGCTCTCTGCTCAGCGGGGAGCCTGCTTTCTCCTCTCTCTCTGCCTGCCTCTCTGCCTACTTGTGATCTCTGTCTGTCAAATAAATAAATAAAATCTTAAAAAAAAAAAAAAGAGTCAGATGCTTAATGTCCTGAGCCACCCAGGTGCCCCAGCATTTGGTTTTTTTTATAATTAATTTGTATGAGGATTTTTATAGGTTTTTAAATAACATATAGAATATATATATTATATATAGAATAGTAACCGTTACTTATCTTTTTTCCTTAAGAGCATTTAAGAATCCTTGAAGACAATCTCAAATAATTCACTGTTGTTGTTTTATTTTTTTCCAGGTTATAGTTATGAGCGCTACTCTAGATGCAGGGAAATTCCAAATTTACTTTGATAACTGTCCTCTCTTAACTATTCCTGGGCGTACACATCCTGTTGAGATCTTTTATACTCCTGAACCAGAGAGAGATTATCTTGAAGCTGCCATTCGAACAGTAATCCAAATTCATATGTGTGAAGAGGAGGAGGGAGATCTTCTACTTTTCTTAACTGGTCAAGAGGTATAGTCATTATTTGCTTCACTATTTAGCCTTTAGCATATTAAATTATACAACTGTTAGGAACTTGGCATATATTAACCATGTATTTCTTATCCCAAGTTTTAAGGTTTTTCTTCAAGTTGATTGTATTTATGCATGACATATATAACCCCTTTGTCTCTGTACTCTATGAATACCCTTTTGTACGGTTGGTGTTTGTTAATTATCCTAAGAATGTTAAATGCTTTTAGAATTTCAAGGTTTAGTGATTGCCATCTCAGCTTTGGAGAGACCTGAGTGGTAAGTAGTGGTGTGGTAAAGCAAGAACCTGAACCACACAGCTGCTGTGAAAATCAGATTGTCCTAGTCAGTTAGCTTTTGAGTGACTTGGGTGCCCATTCAACATCAAAACAAATGTTTGTGTTTTGGTTTTGTTTTCCATGCCTTTACTAAGGATTAGAAGCATCACTGAAATTTCTTAGTTAGAATTTACCTCATTTTAAGATACACATTTTATTCTCAGGTGCTGCATTTTTTAAATTTATTTCCCATAGATTTAAAGGTGTGCTGTGACATCCTCAAGGTAAAGTTCAGGAAAGAGCTGTCTGGATAAGAAAGTTTCAGAGAGCCTTTTACTAGAGGTTTTCTTAAGGCCTTGTCCTTTGTTTCAGTAGGTTTTATGAATTTTCTAGAATGTGATTCTCAAACTAACACACATGCAGATCACTAAGAAAATTTGCAGATTCTGATTCAATAGATCTGGTGGAGTCTGAGATTCTATATTGCTAACAAGCTTCCAAGTAATGCCGAAGCTGTCCAGGGTTGAGTGGTGAGGTTCTAGAGTAGCGCTGTCCCCTCAGACTTTTCTTCAGTGCTGGACATGTTCTGTGTCTGTGCTGTTGAATATGGTAGTCACCAGAAGTCTTACGGTTTTTGAGTATTTGAAATGTGGCTGTGAGAGGAGGGATTAAATTTTAATATTGCAGCATTTTTATAATTTAAATTTAAATAGCTGCAGGTGCCATCCCTTCTACTTCAGTTTTTGTATGACCCACGAATTAGGAATTGTTTTTACATTTTTCAACAGTTTTAAGTAAGAACAAAAATGTGCAACAGAGATGATACATGGATGCAAAGCCTAAATTGTTTTGGCCCTTTACAATAAAAGGTCTGGCCCCTGCCCCAGAACATTTTTTCTGAAGTGTGGCCAGTGAACTGCCTGCTGAAGGGAGGCAAGCAAGTTCTTGGCCCTCTTGCAGACTTGCTGAGATAGGTGAAATCTTTGGTGAAATATAGCAATCTGCAACTTCAGTGAGGTCTGTGGGCCCTTTTTATATTTCCCTAGGTTTAAAGGTCCCTGTCCTAGAGGGATGTTTAAACCCACATAATTCCTGTAGTACATTAATGACACAACTATAAACACTGTTGTGGGGAATTGCCCTAGTTCTCCCAGATGGCAAATCAGAGGTCTCCTGTGTGACTGCCTGCCTCCATTGGAATGTAAATTATTTTATTTGTATTCAATTTCTACAGGAATGTTTGATAACACATAATATACCAGCAGATGCTATTGTTTTAAGAGCTATAAGTGTTGAGTAATTTTTTTCCCCTGCATTTCTTCAGTATTTATGTGAGCTATGATTTGTACCCCTATTGGCCATAGTTCTTTACTGTACAACAGGATTTTTCAACTTCAGCGCTATTTACATGATAGGTTCTGATCAGTTTTTTTGTTGCAGGGTAACCTGTGCATTGTGACATCTTTGGTCTTTACTCATTAGATGCATAACATTGTCTCCCCCAGTTGTAACAACCAAAAATGTCAGCAGACATTGCCACATGTCCCCTGGGTGGAAAATTATTCCCAGTTAAGAATCACACTTGTTCTTCTGGGAAATAAAATGTGTTGCAAATTCAGTTTTACAGATAGATCTATGTTGGTACTAGTCTTTTTTATGCATTTTGAATGGAAGAATTTTTATATATTTTGTAAGCAAGAGTACCAAATGCTTTTTTGATGGCATATAAATGGTATTTAGGCAGTAATGCAGTCTTTAGGCAGTTGTATTCATTTTGTCCTTTTGTGCCTGGGCTCTAGTTCCCTGCTTCATCTAGAGAACTGCATAGTGTATTTTCTAAAATAGCCATTATGTTCAAATAACTAAACACATTAGAATTTTATCAGAAAGATCAGATGGTCTCATGGTGAGGACCTGAAAAGCTTTCCTACGCTTTAAGTTCTTGTACTCGATGTTTTGGCAGCTATGTATGCTGTCGTTGGGGAAAGGAAGGGAGCAAGCCCCATGGTTTTCAAATGTCTGCTGGAGTATGTTTCCAGTAAAGTTATTGACTGTGATTGTGAACTAGGTTTGCATTTGTTCTGCTACATTTTAAAAATCATCTTTAGGTGACTAGTCTTGAATTTGAAGATCTTTAGGGAGAAAGGAGCAGAGTACCTAATGTATTTTGTTTCACTGATTGTCTTTAGTAAAGCTGACTTAAAGATATATTACTGTTTTTCATATCTGTGAACCTATTTTATTTTCATGTGGTCAATTAAATGGTAATTTCTCAGAATTTGTTATTCTATTTTCATAAATTTGAATAGCACCTGTAAAATTCAGTTTTCTTAGGAAGTTTTAAAATGATTTTTAAGAGCATTTTACCGCTTTGACTGCTTAAACAATAATGCATCTGTAGTAATCTGAGTTAATTTGGGAGTAGGAGAGCAGTCTTGGTGAAATGTTGAGAAAGATTTGAATTCTAGAATAGTTTTTGGTAATTCTATGTTAATACATAAAATCTGGACTTGTGATTAAAATGAAGTGTGTTGCCTAGTGGAAGTCCTTAGGAGAGCTACACTTCTCAATTAGATAAGAATGATTATAATTGAAATATCAATTGTTTGTCAGGGATTACGTGAAGATGTTAAAACCATTCTTTAAGCAGCAGGTTATTTTATCTTTGATTTTGCTGAGTAAAATGCCTTTTCCATATACAGTGCGTTCAGCCTCCTCAAATTAGTGGTCCAAATTTATTTACTCACATATATTAATACTTTTGGGGCTGAAAGTCTTAAAAATTCTTGAGCTTCTGTCTCAGTAGTTAATATTGCTCATAAGTAAGCAACCCTGAGCAGATGGTTGCTTTATGCTGCTGAATGTCAATGAGCTTTGTGCTCTCCTGAACTTAATGTTGACTATGGAAGTTTGGTGAACTTTAGGAAGAATTTGTTGCAGTTTTAAAACTAAGTGTTTAGAACCTTGCTTGTGTGAAAAACAAGTGGTGTGGGACTTTTTCCCCCCTCCCATCACTAGGGATATCTTTATATCCCATGCAGTAGTGATTTTGTTTTATCTGTATACATATTTGACAGATTGGAAAGTATAAAGTTAGAATTATCTTGCTAAAATTCTGGAATCTGAAAACGTACACTGAGGCAGTTCGTTTTCTAAATGAAATCTGGAGGTTTAGAGACTTTGAAACTTCTGTTTTCTAGTCAAATATCTAGCTAAGTTAGCTAAATTAAAACAGTATTCTGAATATCGGCATCAGTTTTCATGTGTTTATGTTTTTATTTTAGAAAAATCTAATTTGGAGTTAAATTCAAATCTTTTTTATTTGGAAGAGATCTAATTTTGTATTTGCATACCAGCAGGGGGCATTCTAATCTAGACACAGCATTTAAATGCTTTTTTTTCCTAAAAATACTTGTTTTGTTATATTTTTTTCTATCAGTCAGTAGCATTCTTTCATTTTCTTTTAGAAACTTCAGATTTCAGAGGGAAATATGAACATCGAATCTTCAATAATAATTTTCTACATGATAATTTTCAGCCCTCTTAACTGTTTTTTAAGAGAACTGCTATGTTTGAAACAGAGGGTGAAAAAATCTTTTGGTCTTAAGTATCCAAAGACTTTGTATTTTTTAACATGAAAACAGAGTTACACTTTGATAAAATCATTTGAAGGAAGATAATTTTAGTTTAATATAATAAAAATACAGACTACATTTACCTGATAAGAAATTTTTCCCCCCTCTTTTCTTTAATCATTCTGATTTTTGAGTAAGAGATAATTTGTTGATACCTTCTGATTGGGTCGTACCTTGGACAGGCTGCCAGATCATTTAACATACTTCTGAATTTAACCGAATTAATGCTTTAGTAAAAGTTAAATTGTTGCTCCCTCCCCGTGTCCCCTCTTTTTAAGTCCCTTTGCCACTGCTGTAGAGCCTCCGCCTAACCTTTCTTTCTCTGTCTCCCAACACTCTGAGTATTTATTGAGTCCTCTCTTTAAAACGTAGAGATGAATGCAAATGCATTGGAAATTATTTTCTGTGGTCGGAAATTTTTTAAAGATGCTCTAAGTTATTTGGGTTACCTACTTTTAAATATCTGTGTTGATACTATAAAGGTGTTTGTTCTCATTAGGCACAATGAAGCAAATCTTCCATATAATCACATTAGTGATATGTGATATTAAAGCCTAATTGGCTTATTTAAAATATCTAGCCCATCAATTTCTTTTAGATTGTAAAAATTTAAAAGGTTATGAGTGCAGTTAAATATTCCTTGGTGAATAATTTTAATTTCAGTACAATTTGTTGGGATTTAATTAGGACTTTTGACTAGAAGAAAAAAGTGTGGAGTGCCAATAAATAGTTGTCTATTTGAGTACAGAAATCAAAATTCCTTCAATAGTTTTGGAAATCCCAATGAAGTTTATAACTTAGTTTTGATTTCCAAATTCAAAGTAAACGTCATAGAACTAATAAGATTATGATAAATACTTAAATGTTTCAGTGTGTATTTGTTTTGATTTTACACTCAGCCTTTTATTTTGTAGGAAATTGATGAAGCGTGTAAGAGAATAAAGCGCGAGGTAGATGATTTGGGCCCTGAAGTTGGTGACATTAAAATCATTCCATTATACTCTACACTTCCGCCTCAGCAGCAACAACGCATTTTTGAGCCTCCGCCTCCAAAAAAGCAGAATGGAGCGATTGGAAGAAAGGTTAGCATTGAAATATTCTCTATAAATGTTTCATTAACACAGAACGGTGAGATATGAAACTGTTGAATTTTTAAGTACTAAGTTACGGGTGGTGGTGATCTGAGTTGCGTACTACAAAATAGTCTGTATTTCAAAAGTAAATAGAAAAAAGTGTATTTTGGTGGAATTTTATCTTTTGACCTTAGAGTAGTAAGAGCACTGTTTCCATCCCCCACAGGAAACGCCTCCTTAGTAAATGGGTGCTTGGTTAGGGTGGGTTAAGAAAAGCAAGAGATGATCAAGTGTTGTCTTTCTCTCCATTAAGTCACTTGGCAAAAGCTAAGCACTTTTTTCTTCAGTGCCTTGAATCTTCTTAAAGACCTAACCAATTGTCATGTCTGTAGGTATGAAATAACTAACTGCGCAGATTTCTGATAATAGCATTCATTGTGCTGCATTGCATAAATATGTGGGTTTCTTTAGGGCAGGAATGCCAGATTCTCAGTATGGATGTCTGCCTGGCATAGGAAGGAGCAAGGGTTTTTCTAAACCTGTTTCTGGGCTCTTTGTTGGGAGGGGAAGGGGATCTGAGTTGAAGTTTAGTTTAAAAAAACTATAAAAAAAAAAACTATGCTTTTATTTTATTTTGAGAGCTGGAGGTTCTAGTAGGTTCTTTAAAAATAAAATTACATTGTTTGAAAATGTTTGAAAAACATTAGTGGAATTAGTCATTTATTAGGTTAAATAGCTGCTGAATATGAATTTTGGTAAGATTCTTAAGGTTTTTTTTTTAAGTGGATATTATTTGCGTCATCACTTTGGGGGATTATTATCAAGGATTAAGTTTTGTGTACACAGACTACTAATGTATCTAGAATAAACTAGTCCCTCATGGTAACTGCTATAAATTCCTTGAGTATATTCCTGTAGAAAAAACTTTTGAAATATTACTTAGGTATGATTTATTTGTCAGTTAGATTTGGAAGTGATTGCTTTCTAATTTCTATATTCAGGACTACCAGATTCCCACAACTTTTTCTGCTGTTTGTTTCAGTCTTTTTGCTAATATTTATCATTACTGAAAAGTTACACATTATAAAGATACTTAAATATATCAGGGCTACTAATACCTTTATATGGCTGTGTAAGTTAAATGAACTAAATACATTTTTCAAATTGAAGGAACCTACCAAAAGGATATACAACACCAGCCTAGTGGAATGTAAATCAACAAGCGATTGATAGGGGAAAAAAAAATCAGCTTCTGAGATTTTCATAGATCGGCTGGAGTAGTAAATATGACTTTTTTAAAGAAACAGTGTGATCATAGCTTCATTATGTTGAACTTTCCAATTATTTTTGTCATAGTGCTGTCTGTAAAACACATTAAAACCTTTTTTCCATTTAAAATTTTTCCATCTTAAAATGTTAATAACATTTTTCTTTATGTGCATATTTAGCTTTGGGGAAAACTTGAAGTTCTAAGTGATAGCTTTAGTATGTAATTTTGAAGTTGAAATTTTTGACTGAAAAGTGCTTATTCTCTTTGGAATTTTTAGCTTAATTCTGTATCAGTGGATGTATAAATAAAGTAGCTGTTTTCTTAAACATTTTTATAGCAAAGAATAGACTGTAGGCAGATAATTTTTAATTTTTCTTAAAATCATGTACACTCTGTATATCTGCATTTAAGATTAGATTTTTTTTTTTTTTAAACCACTGAGCAAGATTTGCTGTATTTGTGTATCTTTTCATATAGCTCTTTTCATACCGTTCTTAGGTTACTTTGAGAAGTATGGGCCTGAGCTTATTGAAATGTATTTCACAAATCTGAGTTCTTTACTGTTAATTATAAGTTTACTGGAAATTTAGTTTCAGTCTGGTATAAGTCCAGTACATGATACATTTTGTAGGATCTACAACTTAAGCACTGAATTAGAATTTAACTGTATTACCTTTTGTGTTCTTGTAAATCCCGAGGATACTGAGGAGAATTTTGTCTCACTGAAAAGAGTGATTTAGCAGTAGTTGGATATATGTGTGTTGATGGCCACAGATGATGAGGGGACCACTGGCATCCCCAGTGGGTGGGCTCACTTTGGGATCCCATTGTGGGCTTTCAGTTCAGAGTCCAACCAGGGGTCATAGTGCTGCTTCATCTACTGGTGGTATTTCATTCAGCTAAAACAATAGGATCTCTTGGTGGCGAGTCATATTCTCTCTTGGCATGAATGAGCTTCATCTTAGACGCTGAGAACACTGTCAAACACACAGATGCGTACAAGCACCCATTCCCCCGCTTGCGGCCCCCGCCCCCAGCCATGATCCCAGGAGAGGGAGGGAGGACTTTTTGGCAGTTGGATTGTCAGTCTCATGTGGGGCATGTTTAAGGAAAAATGAGCAGTCACAGAGGAGGATTCACTCATCTAGTCATGTTTTTGGTGCTGGATGGGGAAACTGCCTGTAAGAAGGTGGGAGTGTCAGCTGAGAACCAGAGTGAGTAGAAAATTTTTCTGTCCAGGCACCAACTGGCGCAGGAAGAGCAGGTGACTGGCAGACCCATGGCTCTGGCTGGGTTAGACAGCTGTCTGAAGGATTGTTGGGACTGTGGGGAAGGAGGATGGGGAGGAATTAAGATGCACACAGGTTATGTGAGGGAAAGTGGTTGCATACTGGAACAGGAAGAACTGGCAGTTGGTTGCTGTTTTCCTATTGTCTTTAAAAAGAAATGTCACAACTTTGATAATATCCTTCTTATAAAATAAAGGACTAGAGGCCAAGGCTTCTTTCTTCTGTCATGAATTCATTATTCTGCCAGTTTATAGAATGGCGCGTTTATTCACAAGTGTGAATTCACTGTCAGTGACTGATACTCACAACTGATCTAAAAGTACGACGGAATATTTAGGGATGTATGGTCTGCTTCCAGTTGTGTAAAACCAAATACGATTTGATTGATTTCTTTGTTAAATTTGTTCTACTAGAAGGATAATAACATAAAGTAGAATGTAAGAAGTTAAAATGTTTGGAACAAAGAGAATATTTAATAGGTGTTTAAAAAATTCTGCCAGAATAAGTATAATTCTGTATATTTGGACACATTTTGTGAGGTAGTACCTTATTTGTTATCTTACTGATAGTATTAATTTATGTAAAATAGAGTTTATAATGTGATTGAGGTAAAACCTACAAAGCAGCCTTTTAGTATTAAAGTTTTAAAATGTAGACTATATTAAAGGTAAAGTTTTATAGGCATTGGGGACTTTTTTTTTTAAATTTTTTATTTTTTATAAACATATATTTTTATCCCCAGGGGTACAGGTCCGTGAAGCACCAGGTTTACACACTTCACAGCACTCACCAAAGCACATACCCTCCCCAGTGTCCATAATCAGACCCCCTTCTCCCAAACCCCCTCCCCCCAGCAACCCTCAGTTTGTTTTGTGAGATTAAGAGTCACTTATGGTTTGTCGGCATTGGGGACTTAACTAGCATTCCTTTTACAAATAGTTACTGAATTCCTTTTATGTGAGCTTCTAACACAGCACTGCTGGTGAACTGTTTAAAAATTTTTAATGATCGAGAAAGGTTGGGAATGCATGTATTTTTGTGAGGGTAGATCATTTTACTTGTTTTGATCATGCTTGACATTTATTCAGATATTTGAGGTTAAGTTCAAGCTACAGTTTTGTATAAACATTAAAGTTTACTCATCAGTAAATTACTTATGTACATCTTTTGAGTACGTTTTACAATTGCTATTTAATAGATTTGGTGTTATTAAAACCTAGTAACTATTCTTTGATTTTGTTTAGTTTTCATTAATTTTGTCCATACAGATAGCTGATTTTTCTGTGGCTTATCTTACAGTTTACTAATTAACATGGCTCAAAGCATACACTGCTCAATAAAAAAGAGAAATGGCCCTTGTGGTGGTGGTTCTATAGTTTTAAAGAGAGGCTTAATGATCCACTATCTGAAGATAACTTAGTGTGGTACTGCTGGGAGGTGGACAAATAAAGAAGTTAATGTCCTTACTGAATTGGTGACCCCCACAGAGTTCCCTGGGGACTAAAAACCAAACTAGTTGAACCTAAATGCAATTTTGTGTCCAAATAGAATTCAAGTAGAGCAACTCAAGTACTCTCAGTTCTACTACTTTGAAGTGGATTTATTGAAATAAATCAAAGTAGATTTCATTGCAAGGCATGTTATTGAGGTGGAAGGGGATAAATCTAGATAAAGTTTAATCTTAACACACTTAACATAAACACATAAAATGTGTCAAACTTTTTCCCACAGGGTTTATTCTATATTTAGGGGTTATTTGGGTTATTTACCTGAAATAATTGCTTGGTCAATGAGGTTTGAACACTTTTTAAGGCTCTCTGAACACTTACTGCCATGTTACAGTCTAGAAATCTTGTACCATCTATATATATTTCCACTGGTCATATGTAGGTCCCTTGACAAATTCAGGATCACTTTGTGTTCTGATCAGTTCCTAATTAGATCATGTGCCACTTAACATCTAGAACATACTTATGGCTTGCCCACTCTGTTGGTAAGTTTTCAAAGGAGCTAGAAGACTTTTACATCTCATTTATTTGTTCTTGTGTATTATGTATGTGTGTTTTCTTTAGACCTAGCTAGTATTACTTCTCCAGCTCTAGTAATAGAGTCATTGGCAGAAGCACCATGAAAGTCATACAGTTACATGAGTTTTTCCATTTTTTGGTCCACAAACCTACTTCCCATGGTTTCAGAACCCTGCCCTTTTTCTCAAAGATACTTTAATACCTGCTAAATCAGTATGGTAAATAAGTTGTATTCAGAAAAAATTTTATTACGTTAAAGCTTTTCTAACCAATTTACTTTAAGCCTTTGGGAAAAAAGCTTGAAAGTAGTCATACTCCTCTAAGGTCTTTTTTAACACTACTGTTTTAGAGTTTGATAATGACATGGGGTTTGCCAGGTTGGCATAATCCTGTTAAACACTTGTGGAATCACAAATCCACACGTCCTTGTAAGTATTCTGTAGTTTGTCACACACTCACCATACCCAAAGACGCATGACCACTGAGTAAAAGTATTTTGTAAAGAAAAATGATTTTCAAATAACCGTAAAGAACCAGTTGAATCAATAAATTTTTATCACATTAATTGTATTCTGTTCTACAATAAACATGTGAAATGTATTTTTTAAAAATTTCTTCCCTGGCTTTAAGTATATATCCAGAACTGTAACAGTTTCACCCCAGAATTCCAGAAAACCATAAGACCTCTTATATAATCAGGAGCATGTAGCTGGTTCTGTAATAGGTTTATAAGGACTTTCTACATTTATTACCTAATTTTATTTGTTAATAGCTTTGGCTTAGCTAGATTAATATGCAGAAGTTATAAAAGGAAATTGAGGTTTGGGAGTCTTAAGACCTTTCTGCTATAACTTAGCAACCTAGGTTTGCTTCCCGGCTCTGCCACCACTCCTAAATTCATTGCTCCTTCCAGCACAACACACTTGACTTTGTAGAAGAATATTCAACTCAGGATATTTATTCAAATTCACCTGTCAACCTTATATACCTTGTTTATGTTTGCTTTGGTTTTAATTATTGAACCGTGTGCGTGTTGTCTAAATGTACTGAAAAATATATTTCAGTAACATCAAACGGCCCGTGTTTCTTACCCATTTGCTAGTCTGCAGTCTTTGCAACTGCCCAGTACAAAAAAAAGAAGGATTCTGGTTTTATATGTGAATAATTCTAAAATATTACCCCATCAGTGGCTCTCTAGTAAGTTTTGGCAGTGTAAGTCCTTTTCGTTTCTTAGATGTGCCTATGGGCATTTTTGCTTACATGCCCTAGTTTAAGTGCAACCTTCTATTGCTAGTGTTCTGCCCTTCTTTATCATCCCACCTTACAGTTGCCAACTCACTAAAGTGCCGTTTTCTCGGTAAATTTCCTTGGTCTTTGCTGTGGAAATAAACCTTTCTTAAGTCTGAGTGATTTTTTGGTGTCATTTACACGGTCCATGTCTGAGCTTCCTTTACAAGCTGTGTGAGTAGGCCTTGTATCTGACTCATCTACTATGTCATTTGCTTGCATATACAGGCATTTTCAACTAATGGCAGTTTTCTGTTCCTTAAAATCAGATGTTTGGAGGAAAAAATACTAATGAGTATCCCATTTACTGTTTAAAAAGAAAAATTATGTGACATGTTATTCTCAAACCCCACCAGTTTCCTAAAATAGATCTAAAGTACATCATACACTTAGCATACACACAACGATCATACTAGTATGTAAATGCTATAAACATTTTCCCCTGGCAATAAAAGGTCCGAGTGATTAACACTTGGTTTGTATGCCGTGACATCTTTGAGACCGTACACTTGCTAAAACATCTGCATTCAATTCTGATGATCTGCCAGTTCTTGGATTATAACTTGAGATTTTCTCCCCCCATTGCCTCCTGTGCCATTTTGTTTAAAATGTTGAGTTTTGATGATGCAAATTTCCTTTGTAAATATTTCCAGAAAATATTGAAAGATATACATGTTGTGTGGACTTTGGGTAATAACCAAAATAATGTTCTGTCAGAGAGACATTATAAATTAAGCTTATACTGTTTCATCGATATTTTTCTTTTGATGCTATCCTTACATTTAAATAATCAAAACAATGTGATTGACTGATAACCTGGAATAATATCTTTCTTTGAAAAACGAATTTGCTGTGATGGACTAAATGAAATTTTGATTTAAGATCTTAAATATTAATTTCTTCATATTGCATTGGCCATTGAGGATGAAACCTTATTTTTTAGTTTACTTACTGGGTCGAAATTCTTTAGTGAAACTTCATGGCTTACTGTTATCTCAGTTTTACTTGATTTACTATATAATTTATATACCATTAATTTCTTAACAGGTAGTTGTGTCAACTAACATTGCAGAGACATCTTTGACAATAGATGGTGTGGTATTTGTGATTGATCCTGGATTTGCAAAACAAAAGGTACATAATTTAGTACTTTAGTTGTATTCTTTATTAAATTGGTGTTAGCTTAAGAGTTCTTACTGTCTACTCATTTAGTGAGTACAGTTTACTTTTTAGAATTATTTTTTTCTTGTCTTGTGTTTTATTTTCAGGTGTTGGTGATAATGAACCTTTTCTGTTATATGGATCTCATGTATTAAGCCCACGCATAATGTTGTAATCCTAGGGTTTTGTATTTTTTTTTTTCCCTGTTAAGGTTAATTTGGTTTTTGTTGGTGGTGGTGTTGGGGTTTTTTTCGTTGTTGTTGTTCTTTATTTCTCTGTAGCACTGGCAAGTATTTTGGTTTCTGCATTCATTTAAGAAGTATGGAGGTTGGGACGCCTGGGTGGCTCAGTGGGTTAGGCCTCTGCCTTCAGCTCAAGTCAAGATCTCGATCTGGGTCCTGGGATCGAGCTCAACATCGGGCTTTCTGCTTGGCCAGCAGCCTGCTTCCTCCTCTCTCTCTGCTAGCCTCTCTGCCTACTTGTGATCTCTCTCCCTGTCAAATAAATAAATAAAATCTTAAAAAAAAAAAGTATGGAGGTAGTAATTAGAGGGATAGGATTATCATTCCTGTAGATTGGTCACTTACCGAAGGATATCAGTGTTTCTTTTATGTGCCAGGCATAGTACCTGAAAAGCTATTAATGTTAACCTCTAGTTGAACAGTGCTGAAAACCAAGCAGTTCGGTCAGAGGAGGTGACTGCTCAAGAAATATTGGGGATGTTCTGTAATTCACAGATCTTCTGTTACATTTGTTACATTTTGTAGGTGTAATTGAGAGAATTTGTTGCATGTATTATTCCTGTTTCTGATGGAAAATTTTCTCTTTAAAGTGGCAGTGTGTAACTGACTTTTTTTGGACTAAGTTCAAGATACTTTTCTTGATGTTCACTCTGAACATCAAATGTTGAAATTGACAGATTCTTTTCAGGCAGAAGCCTTTAAAACTGTCTGCTCTATGAAAGCAAGGTAAAACTAGGAGAACTGAAAATATTTTCAATTAGGAAGAGTAAAAGTGTTAGAAGTTTTGTGTATAATAGGTAAGAGCCTTTCCATGTTAGCTTGGATCTTCAGAATGATGGAGTCAGAATATCTGAAAGTTAAGGCACAGGGTGACCAATTCTTGGTTTCTGTCTCTGATTTACAGCCTTCATCAGTACTACTTTATTTTGAGATTAACTGTGGACTTTGTGTACTTCTGTTATAGTTTTGTGGTTAACTGGAGAAAAAATTCTTAACATTATTTTTATTCCAATAGGTATACAATCCTCGAATCAGAGTTGAGTCTCTCTTGGTAACAGCCATTAGTAAAGCTTCAGCTCAACAAAGAGCTGGTCGAGCTGGGCGTACCAGACCTGGGAAATGCTTCAGACTTTATACAGAGAAGGCTTATAAAACAGAAATGCAGGTAAGGGGTTTTGCTGTATCCTTCCTATTTGTGTGGAAGGTTAAGTTGAATTTGTTACCAGAAGAAAATTGTTCTATTTACTTCATCTTGCCTTTGGCACCATAAGCTCCTTACTTTTTCCCCTAGTGAGATTTATGTTGTAATCTAGCAGTACAGCTCTCTGTTACAGTTCTAAGTTGAAGGAAACAGTGGCAGTAACACTTTCAACCCTGTAAAGATAGTTCACAGGAAATGTCTGATTTCTTTCTGGTATTTTTCTCATGTTGATTGGTGGTTTAGAAGTAATGCCAAAGTAAATAGCTAAAGAGGCAGAGAACAGATATGTTTTGTTTTCTGGAGCAAGAGGATTAAGGCATGTTTAACAGAATAAACATTCTTGTTTTTTTGCTAGGATAACACCTATCCTGAGATTTTGCGTTCTAATTTAGGATCAGTTGTGTTACAATTGAAGAAGCTTGGTATTGATGATTTGGTGCATTTTGACTTTATGGATCCACCAGGTATGAATTCTCAAAGCCTGTTTTAGCAAACCTTTTAACCAGAGTTCAGTGTCTCTGCATCTTATTCATTACACACATATCCCTTATTTTTTTCTTCCAGTATCATCAAGAAGAGTCTCATATGGTAGCATTAAAGCTAAAAGAGTGACAACTATCTGAGAAAGTTCTTTTTAATTTGTTTCTTTCTTTGGAATAACTAAATATCCTGGGAATTATTGACTGGGCAGGAAAATCAAATTTCTGTTTTTTTTTTTGTGTTGGTGTTGTTTTGTTGTTGTTGTTTTTAATGTAGGAAAATGACAGTTTTAACTATGCAGGAAAATTTTTCAAGTTTATGTGATCCATTGTTTGCTAGATCTCTGTAACTGAATTTGATGACAGTTTGAGTTTAGAGTTTGGTCCACTGTAGAATGAAAAATGAGATGGCTTCTAATAGTTTGTACTTTTTCACATTTTTGCTTATTAAAGCAGTTTGTCTAATAGATTGCCTTTTCCCCCAGCTCCTGAAACTCTGATGAGAGCCTTAGAACTTTTGAATTACCTGGCTGCTTTAAATGATGATGGAGATCTGACTGAATTGGGATCCATGATGGCAGAGTTTCCTCTAGATCCACAGCTCGCTAAAATGGTTATTGCAAGTTGTGACTACAACTGTTCTAATGAGGTCCTATCTATTACTGCTATGTTGTCAGGTAATAGAGGGAAAGGAACTAAAAAAAGCCCAGCTCTTCACAGTTTGGGTGGACTTCACATTTGGTTTTGTTTTTTAATATCTAGTATGATAGTGGATTTTATAGTTGGTTTCAAGGAACTCATTTTGTTTCCTAAATCTCTTGTAAAAATTATAAAGACATAATATTTACAAAAGTAAAGTAATTGATTGTGCACAAAATCTAGTAAAAGCATTGGCTCTCTTGAGTGCGAATAAAAATTGCAATAAGAAAAGAACAAGTCTGAACACAATTGTAACGGAGTTCTTTGGTAGCTTCATCAGTTTTGCGGTTTATTACTGAAAGCACAAGAAGAAATTCGTTCTAGTACTTGGCACTATTAAGTGAGCCTGGGGCAAACCCAAACTATCATTTAAATTGAGCTTTTCCTACATACATAAATATGTT
Organism: Mustela nigripes; assembly: GCF_022355385.1. Lineage (NCBI taxonomy): Eukaryota > Metazoa > Chordata > Mammalia > Carnivora > Mustelidae > Mustela > Mustela nigripes. The sequence goes on along the minus strand of NC_081557.1, from coordinate 222,022,412 downwards.
TTCTAGTGGCAGTCAAGCAAACATGAATTTCAAAGTTAGTATCAAATAAATAGAAATAGGTATGTGTAATTTTAGGCTTAAAATCAGATGAGAATTCTTTTACAATGGCAGAAAACACTTGATAAAAGAAATATACCTAATAGATAATATTGCTAATTTTGGAAATTGGAGCATTAAGCTGAACAAATCATGCTGTTTTTAGTTAACAATAAAGCGTAATCCACAAATGAATTATAACTTGGAAATTAGACCTTTCAAAAAGAAGAAATATGATTAACAACTTTACACTGATTCTTATAGCTAAAAATAGAAGACATTTCTTGTTTTTACTGATGATCAAAGTACTTTATACTACTAGTTCCACTACTGGGGAGAATGACTTCAGTTTCAGAGTGGTTTATTCGTCTTTGTTATAACTTAATGCCTCAAATAATTCAAAATTTATTTAGAATTAAAGGATAAATTGAAAAATTTCCTAAATACAAAATTTTGGCTTAGTTTAGATGTATGGTATGTTTTAATGGTGTGAATTTTTTATTTAAGAACTAGCTAAAAATGTTTTTTTGCAGAGTTATGACTGATCAGACTCAGAGCAGATGGGCAGGGCAGTATCGAATCATTTTAATAAAATTGTAGTTTCACTTGCGGAGGTGGTGGTAGGTTGTTGTCTGCCTTTCTTACGTGTTTTTGTTAGATGCTCCCAGTTGGTATTTACCCAAGATTTTAGTTTGCAGAGAAAGTGTGGGGCAAGATTAACAGATTGTTTGTGTATTTATTTGTTTTCTGCTCAGTTTTTATTCTTCCTGTTTCTCTTATCAGGGATACTATATAATTACCATCATATGAGTCTAGATTAGTAGCTCTTTAAAAAACTGGTCATTGTGACGCAGTTGAAATCTTCCAACTATATCTCTAATTTGTAATAAGGAGCTCTGCACAACACAGGGGTCTGTTAGCACATCAGGATTATGGACATTTATGTGTAGTGGTTATTAAGCATGGCATTTGTGGGGGGGAATCTTAAAGGGAGAGGAAGAAATCATGGAACAAAAACAAGTTTGCCGAGTTTATACTGCTTTGTTTTCCATTTAAATAGTTTTTGAAATTTTCAGGTCCTGATACAAAATAGTATAATCAAGGGCCTTCTAGGGTGCTGCTTATTCCCACTGTTAATTCTGGGAGCTAGTTCATATTTACTTTCACATCTTTGAGAGGTTTCTGTACTTCTATGAATTACCTTGCTTCAGTTACATTAAGCAGGACATTTAATTTATATTTATTGTGATCGTATGTCATTGTCTTTATTTGGCTTCTTTGGTATCTTTTTAAAGGGGAAACTGTATGGGAAAGTAATTTGATACTGTATTTGATCTTGTTGTTGATTATTCCCATTATCTTCTATCTGGACTGATCATTTATACTTTTTTATATTGACAAGGTTTTAAGAGCTTTAAAAATGTGTTGACAAAGTCCCAAGCTGTTAAGTATTTTTACTTTCATACTGCTTTTATTACTATGGAATTGCTAAAGTGAATTAAGGAAAGTTGTATTTTAAAAATGTAGTGCACGCTTTGTAACAACTTAAAGTTTTATGTGAATTAACATTGAGGCTCTAAACAAATACATATTTTGGTGACCCTTGAAATAATGACTGTTTCAGACTAATTGTCAACTTTTTAAATATTGAATTTTGCTTTTTATATTGAGGTTTTGATTCACATAACTTTTTTTTTTTTAAACTTGGGACGTCATTTTCTAATCTTTTTATTAAAATGCTGGAAAACTAGGCTGAATATCCGCAGCCTTTTTGAATTTTCTTAATTCAAAGGCGGTTTAACCTTCCACCACTACTGCTATCATCAAAACCCAAGATTTCATGATATTTTTTATGTTTACGTAATGCTTCTGCTCACCGGTGCTAATAGTGATACCCACCAGTTGGTAATAGCCATAGCAATAGGGAAAAAATTACAGTAGAAATGTGGCAATAGACTGGTTAGAAAGTTGTTTTTAGCCCTGCAGTGGGCAAATAGAGCTCATAACTTCCATAGCCATTCAATGGATTTAGTGGATGGCCTTTTGAAAAATTACATTTAGCTTAAAGGCTATTGACACCATAATTCTGGTTATTGGTAGAGCTATCGGCACTGGTTTTTGAAATAAGTCGAGCTTTCTATTTCTAGTATCTTGATGGCCTTCAGAATAGCTGTTTGATGCCTACTTTTAGATCTAGTTAAAATAATCAGGTACTCTGTAGCTTTGAAACCCTCTTGTCTTACAGATGTGGTTAGGTGTTGATGTACCAAATCAAGGTAGTAAACAGTCCAAGATGCAGTTGGAGGCCATCCTGCCCTGCCCTATGCTCTGTGAACTGACCTAGCTAGGCCTTGTTCCTCTATCTGTGAATGCGTGACTCATCGATATGGGCGTTTGTGTTGGGCCCATACCAACCTTGTTTAGTCCCACAGTGTTTTGTTCGCCCCACGGAGGCCAAGAAAGCCGCAGATGAAGCCAAGATGAGATTTGCCCACATAGATGGAGATCATCTGACACTGCTGAATGTCTACCATGCTTTTAAACAAAGTAAGTGTAAATTAGATTGAAGGCACTCTTTTGTCTAAATGTCACTTGCAGCATATAAGATGTTTCTTCATCTTACTTTCATTTATTATCTGTGACAACTTTACATTAGAAACCCAGAGGTACTTTAGAAAAAACTCCTGACTAGCATTGAAAATAGAAATTGTCTGTCATTTCCAAAGTTGTTTACTTATAATCAGGGGGAAAATACCTATTATAAGAAAACGGGAAAATACGGAGCAATAAAAACAAAATATAAAATAGTATAATATTTACCACTGACCTATAATTTTTATGTACGTTTTTTTCCTATTTCTTCTCATTCATTATATGTGAATAGTTTTGTATCTTTTATAGAATCTTTACTGCTTAATAATTTTACTAATAAATAGCTCTTAAGTAAATATAAAACTAACAAAATAGAAAAAAGGGCTGCAGATGTGAATGACCATTCTCAGGTTATAAGTGGTCCATATACATGAGGAGAAAGATGACCTCTACTTGTAGTTCAAGAGCAGTATTATTGAGAGGTACCATTTTCTCACCTATAAAACTGGCAAAACTTACAGAAAAATAGTCCTGAGCTCTGTAGAAGTGGGTTTAGTGTAACAATCCTACACTAGAGGTGGAAATATAAATTGATGTGGTCTTTATGAAAAGCAGTAGATTTTATGTCACTGAGACCTGAAGAAATTCACACCCTTTGAACCAGAAATAATCTATGAAGTTATCTTTCAGTGTCCAGTGGACACAGATAAAATTAAAAGATTTCATCCCAAAATTACATATGATAGTAAAAAGGGTAGGGGGGAACTGTCTTAATGCCCACCAATAATTCAGTGATTTATGCTATACTATTCTAAGCTTAGCTTTTCTTCTCTCTTCTCTTCTTTTACATTTATTTGAAAGAGAGAGAGCAAGAAAGAGCACAGTTTGGGGGCGGGAGGTAGGGAGAAGCAGACTCCCTGCTGAGCAGGGAGCCAGAATGAGGGGCTTGATCCCAGGATCCAGGGATCATGACCTGAGCTGAAAGCAGACAGTTAACTGACTGAGCCATCCAGGTGCCCTGTTCTAACTTTAAATGGTTTTCAGAGACTGTTTAGTGACATGAAAAACATTTTTCCATTTGTTTGAGAACAGTGAAATACAGTGGCTCAAATTCAGGTTTTTCATGTCGTTTTTATTTGTAACTCATTTTTGTTATCTTCTAAAAATCTATTTACACTCCTAAATGGTCTGTTCGTTTTGGCACATCTCTTTTGGGTGAGGCTGAATTTATTTATCTCAGAATCCAAAAATGCTGCAGAGCCAGTAAGTGGAACAAAGAGCATAGCTGCCAAAGTGCTGCACGTCTGTGTGTTACACATGAACTTCGCTATGAGTTGAATAGAATTGGCAAATAATCAGGTCAAAATAAAAAACGAAGGCCAGTACACAGTTGACTTCAGAACATTTATTTTATCCCTCTTGTGTCCAGTGTACTGATGATGCATAATGTTAAAGACTGTTCCTGATATAGGTTGGGTCAATCCAAGAAATACACTATATTCCTGTGTGTATCAAACAGGTGGTGTCGTCATGGTTGGTGGTGGACTATGTGACCACCAGGCACATAACCTATTAACTGACGGGGAGGCTACAGAGGGGAAGGTCCTGAGAAGGAGCAGATTCATGTCCATCTTGGTTCTCAAAATCCTTTGAGATCATTAAAATACTGTTTTAAGTGGAAATTAAAAGATTTCTAATGGAGCAGCATGGGTTTTTACCATGTATGTCTCACAAGAGATTTTAATGTTCTTTTAAGTTAGGAGATTGTATTATTTTGTTATTTAAGTTCTCTTTTTAAATAACTGTTAAAAGTTATTTAAGCTATATAAGCTCAGCAGTTGGTGTATTTGGATTTCATCAGTTGCTTTGAGAATGAAGTTTAGGTTTCATAGTGTAGAACTGTGTATTTAGATTTTAAGTATGAATGTAACAATTCAGTTTTTGAAATTTGAGCATTTTACTGTTTCACATGATAAAATTAGTAAATGCTTTTTTCTTTATGTACATATTGGTAGTTGGGAGCTTTCTATGAAAATATTGAACAGTAGGTATCTATAAAAGCTTTATCCTACCACTTCTTAGCAAGACTAGGAGGAGGAGTGTCGTGAATTAGAGAGGTAGCATCCATTCTCTAGATGCTTGATCCTTGTCTACTACATGCTTCTCACTGCCATAGGGATGGTAAGCTGATGGGTGTTTTTAGACCTTTTACTCCAAATACTTGTAATAAATAAGGTCAAAGGAAACAGAATGAACATTTGATAAAAGTGTCCCCAGTAGTCAAAGGATTTAGCCTTTAATTACTGCCTGTCATCTTTTCAAATAAAGGGAGCTGTTTTAAAAATAATACCAGACTCCTAGATCTCTACAAAATATTTGAACATTTCATATCCCTTTATTGAATTTGGAGTGTTTTCACTAATGATTTTTAAATGATGCTATGTTATGTTGTTAATTGAAACGTTAAGTATAGCAACTGTGTTTCAGATACTGGTCAAGAGGAACTATATTATCAGAGACAATGACAGTGGCTGATTACATAGAAAAGCTAAAATTCATCTTGATATACTATATGTTGAAATAATACTTTTAAAAAATAAATTTGGAGAAGAGAGCACACATGGGCATGCATGTGAGCAGAGGTGTGTAGAGGCAGAGGGAGAGGAGAATCTTAAGCACACTCCACTGTGAGCTTGGAGCCCATTGTGGGGCTCCGTCTCAGGACCCTAAAATCAAGACCTGAGCTGGAAGTTGAGAATTGGATGTTTAACTGACTGAGCCACCCAGGCATCTCTGAAATAACACTCTTGAGAGACAACTAGGTTTAAATTATCTTGGAACATCTTGATTTGTCTGTCTGATTTCACTCTGAAATGATTTGACTTTAGATCTTAAAAGTAGTTCTGCTATATTGGTTAAGAAATTCATAGCTAGCATTATTTTAAAATATTTCCAATTTTGGATTTTATTTTTCCCATTTATCAACTCACTCTAACAAATTTAGAAAGTACTTGTAGTACTGCCAGATAGTGTTTATCTTGACCACTTAAAATTGCCATTTTGTTACCCTAAAGAGTATTCTCTTTAGGGGATATGAGTTCTGAAATTTAGAACCTCAGAAAAGCTATACTTCAGATCAGAGTATGCTAATCAGCTGCCCTTTTCAAGGGCCCCCTTTCTTATTGTCTCAGTGTGGACATTTCCATTGCGTTTCAGCTCCATGCATTGCACCAGCATAAGCAAGGATGCCTCATAGGCATACTTTTCTTCTCTTTGTGTTATCTCCTGAAGATATTTGGTTGGTGCTTTGTTTTAAATGTCAGTAAGTTCAGATGGATACTTATTCTCATTCTACATGGGTTAGTGACTTGAACACATCAGTTCTTTAATTTAAAAGATCCATTTTACTACCTCACCTGCCCACCCATCCTTTCTGAAATGTGGCTGATTTTGTAACAAGCAGACACTGATTAATATATGTTGTTCCTTTGAAAAGCAATTAAAATGTTGTATGTTTCAATTGGTAGAATCCTAGAACTAAGGAGAAAAGAGTGTGCCAAAGATTAATATTTATTATAGAAGCTGCAGAAGGATGAACATAGTTCAGATTTTAAATCCCCCCCCCCCCCCCCCATTTCACAGTAACCCTCTTAGGTTTATTTATCAAAAGGCCTATGAAGTAAATGATGAAGTTTTCCATTGTGACTCTCCAGGACATAAAAATGTCACTGTTAATATTTTATATTATGCTGCAGTTTGAGCTCTTTGCTTAAATGAGCAAACAGTGGATTGGTTGGAAGCTTGTCAAGGATTCATCAGTAGAGAAATATACCTTTGATAATAAATACGTGCAGTGAAATTATTTGAAGTGTTTAGCTTTGTTTATTAATAATAGTAAGACTTGTTTATTAAACATGAGTGGGGATTCCAGAATCCTTATAAACTATATCACCTGTATTTTTTTTTTTTTTTGCTTTTATAGTCTAGTTCTTTAGTTTTTTATTCCAGTTTTTATTTTAATTCTAGTTAGTTGGCATATAGTGTTATATTAGTTTCAGTTGTTCAGTATAGTAACTCGGCACTTCCATACATCATCCTGTGCCCATCACTGTTCAAAGGGTTGCATTCATCCCTGTGTTTCTAGCAGCAGTATTTCATAATAGTCAACATACAGAAGCAGCCCAAGTGTCCATTGGTTGGTAAATGGATAAAAACGATTGGGGGGGGTAGTAGAATATTATTCAGCCATAAAAAAGAACGAGTTCTTGCTATTTTCAATGACAAGGATGGAGCTGGAGAGTATAATGCTGAGTGAAATAAGTCAGAGAAAGACAACTACCATATGATTTCACTCACATGGAATTTAAGAAAAGCAAAGGGAAAAAATAAGATAGGATCAAATCAAGAAACACTCAGAGAACAACGTGAGTTACCAGAGGGGAGGTGGCAGAGGGAGGAGTGAAAAAAAAATAGGTGGTTGGGATTAAAGAGTGCTTTACCACTTAAATTTTAAATCTTGTTTGTCCTCCATTAAACGGCACATGGGTTGCAGTGAAACTTTTTTAAATATTTAGCTCTAGATTTGTGCTCTAGCTCAGAAGTAGTTAAATAAAAATTATGTAGTAGTCATTTGAATTCAGTTTTAGGACTTCTAAATTGTATTTGGTAATCTTAATCTAAGTCTATCCTTCTTTGAAAATGAGGAAGACATGACATTTTATCACATTCCCTCAACCCATCTTTGTCTGTTAGACTATATGAGAAACAACCAGGTGGGTGTTAATCGGCGATGTAACTTCATCAAAAATACTTTATTCAAAATCACAAAAACCTTAGTGCTATTTCTGATTTTGAACTTCAAAATATTGATAACATTTTGGTTCTTTTATAACACTGATGTGGTTAATTCTCCTTTCTATATTACTTAGTTTATTCTTAGTAATGATTTTTCTTTTTAATTAGATAATATACCTATATGGATAATTCATGTCCCCTCTTTTTTCCCCTCCCTCCAACTTTGTAGATCATGAATCGGTTCAGTGGTGTTATGACAACTTCATTAACTACAGGTCCCTGATGTCAGCAGATAATGTACGCCAGCAGCTATCACGAATTATGGACAGATTTAATTTGCCTCGTCGAAGTACTGACTTTACAAGCAGGGACTATTATATTAATATAAGAAAAGCTTTGGTTACTGGGTATTTTATGCAGGTATGTGGATAATGCATGCATGTATAATTAAATGTTTAATAATAGTGCTTGCTTTCTGTAACAGCCCTTTAAATCTACTTAAACAAGTTAAAGAATGTCTCTGAATATTGATTTTAAATGTTATGTCCAGATTTTGGACTGAAATAATATACCAAGAAATTTTTTGTGTTTAAAAAATGAGTGATAGATTGACAGATTAACTCATTAAATGAAAAAGTTAGTGATCCATTTGTGTAGAAATCGGTTTGGAATTACTCTTTAATTAGCAGTCTTTTTTTTTTTTTTTTTTTTTAAGATTTTGTTTATTTATTTGACAGAGGGATCAGAAGTAGGCAGAGAGACAGACCGAGAGAGATGAGGAGAAGCAGGCTTCCTGCTGAGCAGAGAGCCTGATGCATGACTTGATCCCAGGCCCCTGGGATCATGACCTGAGCTGAAGGCAGAGGCTTAACCCACCCAGGTTGAGCTACCCAGGCGCCCCTTAAGGGATTTTAAACAAATTGTTTAAAAACTCATTCCCTGGTGGTAAAATTGAAAACAAGTCAATCCATTACTTGTGATTGGATTGATTTTAATCATCACTTCTGTCTCCTGTTTCTTCATTCTCTATTTTGGCTATGTCTGTTAAGCAAGATGTAGCCCGCCTTAAGGCCAGATGAGCTAAATAAGTAGAATGGACCCAAATGCACAAAATCAAAATAAGAATTGATTGGTGCATAGTCTGTAGTTGAAATCATAGTAACAGTAAGAGTTTTTATTGTGGCACCTTATATAAGATCCCATGCTCATTAGAGTTAGGGAAATAATAAAGCTAGGTATGAAAATTCATTCTTTAGACACTTCATTCTTAATATTTGTTTAATATATACTAATACACAGTGGCTTCTTTTTGACATATTCTTAAATTTGCTTATAATTGAAAAAGGATTGGTAAAGCCATACTCAAACAGTATAGATTTCTACTTTTGTGAAAGTTAAACTTGGTTAGAAACAGGGTGTCCAGTATAGTACCTGGCACCTAGTAGGTGCTTAGTAATTATTTATTGAAGGAAATCGAGTTCATTTTTCTGTTCTTTATTAATAATTCTTTATTTCTGTCATTCATACACATTCTTCATATTACTATAATTCTAGAATTAGAAAAGGCATATCATCATCAGTTTCAGTGTTAGCTAATTAAATAGTAGATAAGTTCCACCAATTGATGTGTTTGATTATAGATAGAAGAAATGGAGGCAAGAAGCACGTGCCACCTTTGCCTGCTCCATTCTTTTCTTGTTATATTTTCTTTGTAGACTACTTTTTGCTTTATTTTTCTGTCGTAATCATGAATGTTCCAGTAATTGTTCATCTAATACACAGCTGGCACTAAGGATCCCCTCTAGATAGATTAAGGCATGAAAGTCTAGATAGTGTATATATAAGGTTCCATGGGCCCATTAGGTCACTCTTCAGACTGCTTAGCCCTGCCTGCCCTCTCAGTGCACATGTGGCCATGGTCAAATCCGCATCCATGTGTTCCACTGAAACTTTATTTATGGACCCTGAAATTCAGATTACATGATTTTCATTGGTCACCAACTACTGTTCTTTTGTTGTTGTCCCCGCCCCCCAGTTCTTTAAAGACATATGGACCATTTTTGGCTGATAGGCCTTAACAAATGCAGACAATGAGTTGGATTTGGCATGCAGTAATTTGCTGATCCCCTGCTTTATAAGGCAGTGATAAGTAAGTGTAGCCCCTGAATAAAAAGCAAAAGTTGAGGCCTTCCTGTTCTAATTGTATAGGTAGCTTTATACCACTTTTGCTTTATAAATAGCACATCAAGAGCATTGTATTAATTTACTGGATTTTGGTTTCAGGTGGCACATTTAGAACGAACAGGGCATTACTTAACTGTGAAAGATAACCAGGTGGTTCAGTTGCATCCCTCTACTGTTCTTGACCACAAGCCTGAATGGGTGCTTTATAATGAGTTTGTTCTTACAACAAAGAATTACATCCGGACGTGTACAGATATCAAGCCAGAATGGTAAGTACCACCCTTTGTTCTAACAGTTTTTGTTAGCATTTTTGCTCAGAATGGAATCTGACTTGGTTGCACTAGTCCTATCCTGGAACTGAAAGTTCTTTCTCATCTGCTCAGGATATGTGCTCCCATGTTTAGGTATGGGGCCTTGATCTGATAGAATGTTTGATCTCTTAGAATCTTTACTTTGCTAAGAGGATGGTGGGATTATTGGTATGGGCATGGGCAGGATTTGAAGCCAAATATAAAATTATAGTAGACTAGCTTCAGGAGTGTCCTAGGAACTATTTTGTTGTGATCAACCCAAGTCTCCTGATACTGTACTTGAAACAGTCTTTTATCATTAGCTCTGAACTATTTATATGTTGATGCTTTAAAGAGAGTCAGTAAGCAAACATAGAAATTACACATCTTGTTGTATCTTAGCATATTTGATGTATAGATTGTTATAGGAACTGATTGTGTTATTTTAAGCAAAATTACCACCACTCTCCTTTTGTATGTCTGGGTTTTGGTTTGGTTGGTTGGTTGGTTTACCAGAGTCCATTCTGGAACTTAAGATAGGAGATGTCAGCCAAGAATGGTGGGACTGAAAGCACTAATTTTAGTTTATGTCACTTGCTAGATATTGTGAGGCTTCTTTCCTACACAGATTTATGACTTTTGACACATGTGTAGGACATTACCATTTTATCTTAAATTCTTTGTTGAGAAAAAATTGTATGGCTAAACATTAAAAAAGATTCAGTCAAGTGAATTCTTTGGAGTGTAGATCTATATTTATGGTTAGTAAACTTTGAGAAGATACAATCATTTGAATGCAAAGATATTTCTCATATAGAACCTATACTACTATAACCTTGGAGAGGTTGGTCAAAATAGTGTTCTAGAGTGAAGAAATTAAGACCTTATTTTAGTATCTTTAGATTAATGTGAGAAAGGTTTTTGAAAGGATTTTTCTTGAACTTTTTTTTTAAGTTATGGAAAGTCCAACATCAGAAAATTTTACAGCTTGCGAAAGTAATGCACTTCTAAAAGCAGTGTTTGTACGGATTAGGCGTTTGTAGTTATAATGTTGATTTGGATTTGTAGATTTACCTTTTTTCATCAATATATTAATGAGTAATTCCTATCCTGTTAGCAACTCTAGTCTTTAATTAAATGATAATTTGGTAATATTTCTCCCCCCTTCTGGACAGGTTGGTGAAAATTGCCCCTCAATATTATGACATGAGCAATTTCCCACAGTGTGAAGCAAAGAGACAGTTGGACCGCATCATTGCCAAACTTCAATCCAAGGAATATTCACAGTACTGAATTCAGTGCTTAGAACTGAAGTTATTCAGAGGACAGCTTTAAAAGATGAATGAACTCAAAAGTTCAAGTTGTGCTCTTCACGTTGGTTCAATAATGGCCTTTATTTGAAAGCTTTTTAATTTTTCTTTACAGTAAATATTCCATTCTGATTTCATAAATTAAACATTTATGCCTCCCTTTTGTGTTGACACTGTAGCTCATACTGGAAAAGTCGATCAATGTTTTGCAGTTTATTGAAAGTAGTTCTATATATAACAATGTTATAAGCATTTCTTTAGAAATGGTTGAAAATGCTTCTAAAATGTGATTATCGACCATGGTATGCATGATCGTTGTAATTGTTGACATTCCTTTTAGAAGTTGTGAAATGTTACAACTTGTGCTTATGTAGACACAATCTTCTGTCTCAGTACAGAGGCACTGACTTCAATAAAGTCTATTTATACTAATTTCAGCCAAAGCACTTTGATATCTTTGTTCTAGTCTCTCTAAATATGGCTTCTTTTCTTCTCAAGTGTGGGGCTTTTTTGTTTTTTAATTGTAAGTAAACTATGGTTTCATATTTAGCATCTTTCCACAAAGGCTACTACTCCTTAGATAAAATAGTCACTAAAGCAATATTTTTAAGATGATAGTGTGGTACTTTGTTAGGTTAATCTAATGGGATAAAAGTGTGTGTTTTCATTCAAAATTGGCTCTCGAAGGACTGGATAACGAAAGAATAGCTTTCTCTTCGTCTTAAAGTTCATTTCATAAGGCTGATTTGTTACCACATTTTTAGCAGGTCTTTTTATTATACTTAGAGAAACCTTTTAAACACCCTATCCTCTGAAACAGATGTTTATTTGTATTAAATTAATAGTAGGGAATGATGTTAAATTGTAGATCTTAGAGTTGGATATTTTACACAGTGTGCAAGAGTGATTAGTAAAGTGTGTTAAAATGTAAACTTGGCTTTCTGTTTCCTGTAACAGATAGTAGACAAGTTAAAAACTCTTTTAACACAAATGAGGTGTTCGGTGTGATCCCTTAAGGGGCCTGTAATAAATCCGTTCCTTTCACTTGAAGAGTAAATACTGTACTCCCTTCTTCTATTCCCCCCCCCCCATACACAAATATTTAAATGTTAAAGGAAATGTACAGGTGTTTTTAGTTAGAGTTGAAATATATTTTGTGGCATATATCTTATGTGGTTTAAGGGAGTTAATTGGGAAAATTAAAGTTTTTCAGGCTAAATAATTTTTAGTATATAGGTAGCTGTTATTAAATTATGCTGGTGGTTTTTAAGAGTTAATACATTTCTCTAAGTGCCTGGTGTTCTTCCCATGGGATAATGTACATGGTGAAATAATATTTAGGTTGCATTTAAATTGGTTAAAAATTTATCCCAGTTTAAGTATTAACAAATTATCTGCTAGAATTTTTTTATATTAAGAAAGTCTCGGCACTTGGCCAGACTGTTTCTCCTAAGCAGGCAGCTTTCGCCAAAGTATTACGTTGCATTTTTTTCCCCAGTTGCATATTTTTATAATGTGACCATTACCTAGTTTTAAATAGATCTCGGTGTAGTGTATGTGTTGTTCAATCTTGTGCTTTTTAAAATTCTAAATTAGACCATTAGGTTTTCTTAAAGAGAAACTTAAGTTGCAGAGCTCTGATGTAAAGAAGAAAGTTTGGCATTTGGCAGAGTTTCTAGGAACAGCGAGTACTCTTTCCGTCTTGTAAGTGATGAGTGTGCACTGGGAGTGGCCATGGAAACAGTGGAGCGGGTGGAGCTCCTTCATTCCGTTGTCATGCCCACTGCAACATTGAGTTTTGTGAGGCTGACCATATCTGACCAAAGCTTTGAGTTTTATGCACTGAAGTTTTTGGCAAAAGAATGGCTTTAAAATTCCTGTCCTCGAACCCCTTTTGCATAGGTTTCACAGCAGAATACAGAAGCAGTTGACATGTTTCATTTCCCTTGTTTCCATGGGTGGTTAAAACTATCAAATGAAACCCCAGTGGTCCTGTAGAAGAAAATTAAATTTAAAGATTTTTCCATAATAATTCAGAAAATCTTACTGAAGATTTTTCTGAAGAGGTGTCTTCACTTCTCAGAAGCTACTTTTTGTGTGAATGTAGCATAAAGGAAGGCCTTTGGCTATAAGTTGTAGAAATGAACACAGCTTGGGGGAATAGGACAGTATAACATACACTCTACAGTCAGTCCACTAAGCCACAGCCCTTATGAGTCATAAGTCCATATGATTTAGTCCTAGAATTTCAGGTTTGTAAGGTAACACAAACACCTTGAGATTCCCTTCTGAATAATTTTAATGGCCATCCTTTCTGCTCATATACGTTAAAGCAAACCATTACTTTCAAAGATATCTTAATAGTTCTGCTAGAAATGCTGAGCTGAAATTTTTCTTTCTGACTGTTTCTAATTCTTGCTTCTAGAGCAAAGTTAGTTAAATAAGGATGTTTGTTTTACTGCATGATGCTATTTAGATACTTAACTGTCCTCTTCCTTTACCCTGATTTAGGCTGAATAGCCTGTTTTCCCCTCACCCTTCTCTTTGATACCATTTCTAGATATCTTGAACATCCCTGATTAACCTCTGCTAGATATTCTTTGGACCGTAGTCAGTTCTGTGGTTTAAACTGGGCAGAGAGCAGTGGAACTTGTATTTCTCAGGGGACCAGACATGACATCACTTATGTTAATGTAGCTTATGATTACATTAACCTTTTGAACAACCACAGTGTACTTTTGGCTCATGTTAATTTTAACGTAAATTTAAGGCATCCAGTTAGGGGTGCCTGGGTGGCTTAGTGGGTTAAACCCTCTGCCTTCAGCTCAGGTCACAATCCTGGAGTCCTGGGATCGAGCCCCGCATCAGGCTCTCAGCTCAGCAGAAAGCCTGCTTCCTCCTCTCTCTGCCTGCCTCTCTGCCTACTTGTGATCTCTGTCAAATGAATAAACAAAATCTTTTAAAAAAAAAAAATTAAGGCATCCAGTTATTATGCGGTAATTTTTGGATGTGGCTCAGGGCTGGGAAAAGACTGTCACAAGACCATGGACAGTGTTCATCTTAGAGACCTCACCCCATGCTTTTTAATACATCTCTGTATTGCTCATTAAATAATGTTAAAAAAATTTACAGACACAAGAACGATGTCTTCCTAAATAGTTGGGTTAGGAATATCTCAAGTACATTTTTTTTTAAAGGTTCTAGAATTCTTACAGTATGAAACCAACCTACACATTGTTTCAGATGCTGTTTTTATCAATACTGAGTTTAAAAGTGAAGTTGACAGGTTTGGTAAATATGTTTGGTACATATTTACACAGAAATTTGAATTTTATATTTTTTATATTTTATTTTTATATTAGAGAAAGTCAGGGAGGAGTGGTGTTCCCAGGCAGTTTTTGTGGTGCATTATCTAGTGCTTGGACCTATGGACAAAATGGCCCTGTAGGTACACTGTTGCACAGGTGTTATCCTTCATTGCCAAGACAAATGCATTTATTGAGACCTTGTTGCTGCGGTGACTTCTAATTTCTTCTTTTGGTGTACACTGGCTAGATGATGGAAACTTTGCTGTTTGGCTTAACTGAATTTTCTAGCTTGGACTTGGTAATTGCTCATTTTGAGGGTATTTGAGCCTAACCTAGCAAACGCAGTTCTCTGCAGCCACCTCCATCAGCAGTGGTATATGGAGTGTAGCCCAGCCCGGATTTGGGAAGTTTCTTAGATTCTATTTTTTCCCCCCTCTTTTATTCTGTTTTAAAAGATGCTATTTCTTGTAGAGTCTTCATTTGTAATTGTAGTACGTTGTTGTAAATGGAACCTGATGGAGAACTTACAACCCAAGTTGTAAACTTGGGAAAACCGCACTTAAATAACTTGGTTTTTGTTGTTGAGTTAAAGTTTTGGATTGGAAGAAACTTGGAAAGGCTACTTTTTACAAAAAGTTACATGATGAGGATGGAGATCAAGAAAGAGGAGGGATACCTTTTTAAAGAAAGGGACCCAACTTAACAGGTTGTTAGGCAAAGTTTCAATGAATGTCTTGAAAAGACAGGTTGAGGCCAAGCTTGGTGGTGTTAGCCTTGGAAATGAGAAGATTTCCTTAGATGAGGGCAAGAATTTCCTTAGGTTAAGATAGTTAAGGAACCTTAGTTCAAATAGCCTCTTACGGAGCCTGCAAGGGAATCAAGTCCAGGCATGAGGGAGAGGAGTATTGTGTGAATTTGACTATGGATTCCTTCTCAGGTTCCTCTCCTGTGGTCTATAGCCCAGGAGTGTTGAACAGGGAGAAAGCTGCCCAGGTTGAGTATGGCTTATGAAGGAATGGAGAAAAGTGGTAAAGCCTTCGAGATCTTGTCATTAAAAAGAATCACTGGGTGCGTCCTCAGAGTCGGTTATGCATCCAGTTCTTGGTTTCGACTCAGGTCATGATCCTCCGGGTTGTGAGATTGAGCCCCTTGTCGGGTTTCATGCTGGGCATGGCATCTGTTGGGAATTCTTTTTCTCTCTGTCCTTCATGTTTTGTGTGTGCTGCATGTGTGTACTCTTCAAATAAATACATCTTTAAACAGTTAAAAGAATCATTGATAGCTGTCCCTGTAAACTCATCTAGTACCTGTGAATTTTCTTCATGTCTTGTGCTTCTGTGCTGTTTGGTTAGTAGCACTGGTGAACATTGTATACACAGTACTAGTTGTGATATCTTTACTGACAAGTGTCTTCATGTCAGCTCATGTATTTGTTTTTCATATGAATTGTTAGGCAGTTGAAATGTTGTCTTAGCCAAATTAGAGACATGATCAGACTGAAATGAGGCATGCTCTCAATTTTAGGGAGTGACTTATTTTAAAACCCTTAATGAATGAGAATTTCTTTTAATGCTTACAGAGGTGTGAGTTGTTTTATTTTAGATTTTATAAAGAAGTGGAATTACTAAGGTTAGATGGTAGGGAATATTTCAGCTTTATGGCACTAGCTCTATTTAGTATCTTATCAAAGAACCTAGTCCTTGATTCACAGGGAGGGTTTACCTGTCCGTGCTAGTCAGTGTCTTCAAAAGGGAAACATTTTAATTTTTAAGGAATGACAAACTCATGCAGTTAATTGTAACAGAAATTACTGGAATTTCTGTTAGTGATAGTCTTGGTACAAAACATACAGGACTATTTTATAAAACAACAAAAATTCTTAAAGCTTTATGTTTGGCTATTTTATGTAATCATTACTTCCCCAAATTAATTGTATCAATGAAATTTTTTTTATTTTTGTTTTTAAGATTTTATTTATTTGACACCAGAGATCACAAGTAGGCAGAGAGAGCGGGGGAAGCCTGCATGGCGGGGCTCAATCCCAGGACCCTTGGGATCATGACCTGAGCCAAAGGCAGAGGCTTTAACCCACTGAGCCACCCAGGCGTCCCTGAAATTTTTTTTATAATATAGTTTGTTTTATTATTTATTTTTTTATATTTAAGAAGAGGGGTGGACTGATGATATTAAAGGTATTTTTTAGGTTTTGAATGGCTGCACTTGACTAACCTGTAACATTTGATTACCTTAGAGAAGCATAGGACTTTGTACAAAAAGTAATGGTGTATACTGCTTTGGAGTTGTCCTCTTAAAGTAATGTTATGATCAGGACCATCTCATGTCAGTTTTGGTAGGAGAGATTTTATTTGATCAGTAAGAACACATTTCGCCATTTTTGTTAGTGTGGAGAAATGTAATATTGGGTGTCTTTTCGTACAGAGGATTTTGACACGAATTGATGACTTTTGGATAGTTGTGGTCATGTTTTCATCAAGAAACAACAGTGTAGGCTGAAGGCAGTAGAAATGATCAGGGATGGTGGAAGAAAAGAGAAAGCAGTCATAAAATAGTTTATAGGAACTCTTTAGAATCCTTCATTAGAACTGAATCTTATAATGTGGTATATTGCATTATTTCCTTTTTTATTTTTTTAAGGAGAACTGAAGTCCAAGGTCATGTGGCCACTTAACAGCAGAACTGGCTGTTCCTCATTTTGCATGAGGGCCTCTGTACTAAATGTTTTCCCTGAGCTATATAGCAGGGAGCTGGGATATATCAAGCCTGGTTGTAGTCCTTGACTGATCCTTAGATTATGGTGCTTGTCATAAGTTTAGAATATATTCCACGTTATAAAATTTTTTTTTAAGATTTTATTTATTCATTTGACAGAGATCACAAGTAGGCAGAGGCAGGCAGACAGAGAGGAGGACGCAGGCTCCCGGCCAGGCAGAGAGCTGGATGCGGGCCTTGATCCCAGGACCCTGGGATCATGACCTGAGCCAAAGGCAGAGGCTTAACCTACTGAGTCATCCAGGCGCCCCATCCACATTATATATTAGGCATATTTGTGACCAAGGTGGGTCTAGTTTTCCATTTTGTTTTAGTGTTCATAAGAAAATGGAGAGGGGGGATGCCTGGGTGGCTTGGTTGGTTCAGTGGCTGCCTTCAGCTCAGGTCATGATCCCAGCATCCTGGGATCGAGTCCCACATCGGGCTCCTTGCTCAGCAGGGAGCCTGCTTCTCCCTCTGCCTCTGCCTGCCATTCTGTCTGCCTGTGCTCACTCTCTTCTCTCTCTGACAAATAAATAAAATCTTTAAAAAAAAAAAAAAAGAAAGAAAGAAAATGGAGAGGGAACTTTACTGTATTTCTGGTCCTTCTCTTCTTTAAGTAGTACTTTAAGGGTCTGAAGAGGACACCTGTTTTAATTGGTGATCTACTTGTTTATTATAGTGTGGATTTTCAGCACAGCCCTTTCTTGATTGTGGTTTTAGAATGGCTCACGGAACATAATCTGAAATGACATCTGAAGTAAACATAATCCAGAAGTCAGTTTGTTCTGTTTTGGGATTAGAAGTATTCCCAAACCAAAGTGAATCACATTTATTTCCTCCTGCTTTCACTCATATTAAACTGCTTTTCCCCATGACCTGTAGTCATGGTGAGGATAGATCATCTTTCCCACTTCTGTACTTTCAGTCTGAGTATTTGAGGCTGTTCTACTCTGTTGAGCTGTTAGTTCCTGAAGAGCTGGAGCTATGTTGCATGTCTCTATGTCCCTAGTACCTGACTCTAGGCCTGGTATGCAGTAACTTTTCAGGAAGTATTTTTCAAAATAAACTGCTGTGGCTTTCATGTGTGTAGTGTTTTATGTCATTGTTTCCTTCTTACTGGTAGTGGTAGAACTTAAGACTCCTTCCTGCTTTTTACTCGTTAGGCTAAAAACCAGATTGTTCAAGGGCATGCAACGGAGTGAGGCAAGAATGTGATATAATGAACTTTCATAAACAATCAGATTTTATTTTATTTTAAGATTTTATTTATTTACTTGACAGAGATCACAAGTAGGCAGAGAGGCAGGCAGAGAGAGAGAGAGGAGGAAGCAGGCTCCCTGCTAAGCAGAGAGCCCAATGTGGGGCTCGATCCCAGGACTCTGGGATCATGACCTGAGCCAAAGGCCGAGGCTTTAACCCACTGAGCCACCCAGGCGCCCAGATTTTATTTTATTTTAATTTGTTTTTTAGTCAGGTTTTAAAACCCATCTCTGCCTTTATCAGGCAGTGAGATTGTGGATTTGTGACTTCGCTAACCTGCTTCCTCGTTTGTAAGGGGAGGCTTGATTATAATAGTTTGCCCAAAGGGTTTTCACTAAATGAAATAATACATAACATCTGGTCCAGTGGATGCCCATAATTGATAGCCTTTACTGTTCCAC
Source organism: Mustela nigripes (assembly GCF_022355385.1). Taxonomy (NCBI): domain Eukaryota; kingdom Metazoa; phylum Chordata; class Mammalia; order Carnivora; family Mustelidae; genus Mustela; species Mustela nigripes. The sequence continues at coordinate 222,003,465 of NC_081557.1, read as the reverse complement.
CGATTTTAGGGGCACCTGGGTGGTTCAGTGGGTTAATAAGCCTCTGCCTTTGGCTCAGGTCATGATCTCAGGGTCCTGGGATCAAGCCCCGCATCCAGCTCTCTGCCCAGTAAGGAGCCTGCTTCCTTCTCTCTCTCTGCCTGCCTCTCTCTCTAATTGTGATCTCTCTCTCTGTCAAATAAATAAATAAAATCTTAAAAAAAAATTTTTTTTAAACAGGTTATTTTGTGGGACCTTAGTAAAACTCCATTCTTTACATAGAACTTAAAATAATTATTGTGACCTCCTTTCAAAGATCTGTCTTGCTTATTTCCTGACTCTCAGGATTCTTAAAGTCACTTGGAAAAAGATTGTCCTGTGTAAACATATAGTACTGTGACCAAGACAAGCAGATCTAAGTAACCTGAATGCTTTCACTCTTGACATGCTAGGGGATGCTTGGAGGAAGTATTTAGAAAGAATGTATTGAAAGGAATCAGGAGCTTTTTATGGATAATCCACATTGTATTTATGGATTGACAGAGCACGTAGCTTCTGTGACAGTGTTTATAGATCTGTGACCAATCATGTGTTCATTATTTGTTATTATTATATTTGAACAGTACAAAGACTAATGGTGACCTGGAAGTTTTCCATGGCCATTGGATTTCCCATAGAATTTCTAGGCCCTCTAGATTTATCTTTTAAGGTACTGTTCAAAGTTTCACTCTGTTAAAAAAATGGAAAGCTTAGGGACACAGTTAAGTGGCAGTTCATCACTTCCCAGGGCCCATCCTGCTTTTATTTCCAGGTCATTATCTAGTTTTTGAATATGGCATTGCCACCTTGACTTTTTTTTTTTTTTTAACTGTTCACTAAAATATTTGAGATAAGTCCTTAGTGTTGAGGAAATCCTGAATCCTAGAGCCAGGGTGGTTAAAAGCAATGCAATGACAGGCTATGAAATAGTGTTGTCATAACTTATCAGTGGCTAGTAAATAGGGTAGTTGCCTTCTGACACCATTTTGAGTGAAGGCAGTTTAATTGCGTTGCCTCTGTTTAGATAAGCATTTGGGATCCACAGTCAAATGTATGAATGCTGTGGTTTAAAGTATTTCCATTATATAAGATTTGATTTCTTAAGTGATTTTTTTTCTTGCTAAGTTCTACTTTATATCAAAATTTATTTTGGACAGTGTCTTTCACTGTGTACACGGAGAAAGAAGCATCACCAACAAATGTATGTAAATCCAGTGACTGTAAGAAATTGAAAATTTGCAAACACATGATTGACAGTTGGTGATTTTCCCCCATGCTTCACCCCTTCCTTAACCCCCCCACCCCCAAGATCCTGTGGAAACAATTAAACAATTCTGATTAAGAACTTTTAATTTTTTAGTTGTGTTATTTTTCCTTGAAAATGACTCCTTCCCTGTTGAGTGAAGATTCTAGTTTCTGGGCATATTGCATTCATGCATCTAGCCTCATTGCTTCCTGCAGCATAAACAATAAACACTTAAACCACTAAACATTTGCCTGGATATTCAGAGGAAGGCTGCAGATATTTGAGCTAATTTTTGCATGCTTTGTCAATTCAAATTTTCTACTAGGTTGAAAATCCACTTTGGTTTGCACTGGTGATGGGTTTTATCCTCTGATGATTCAACCTTTTTGATTTTTGAAAGAGAGGAGTTTTAACCTTAGCAGTCATGTAGCACTTTAAAATTCAAAACAAGAATTTGACTCTCTGACTCTTAAAATGATACTGTGTATTTTGTTTCTGTGGAATGGGAGGGCCAAATGGATAGTTAGTTTCTGTTGCAATTGCAGTAGCTGTCATAAAATCAAAGAAAGTGCTGGAAGGGACCTCAGAAGTCCTTGATTTTAAACCCTCATTTTCAAAGAAAACCAAGGACCTGAGATAACCAAATTCTCTTCAAGGTCATTCAGTTTGTTATTTTGTCTCTTCATTCTAAGTCACGGCTTTCCCCCTGATACACAGTTATAGAGTAGACATGGTGGCTTTTAATTGCACCTGATTTCCTGCTTTCCCCAAATAAACAAAAATGGCTTTTGAATTATGCCAGTGGCATTAAGAGAATGTGGGTAATAGTGATCAAAACTTCTGTGTGTGCATTATTTTAAGTGATTTAAATATGGAATAAGTTGTAAAACCGCTAATTTCAGACAGTTCCCCTCCCCCCATCATGTGATTAGAGTCTGGTAATGGCTGTAAAATTTTGGCCCTTTATAACTAAATCAAGTTTGTTTATTTTTCATTAAATTTTTGGGTAATGCATTACTGTTTCTTGACTTTCTTAAGGAAAAATCTCTTGCTCTTTGGAAGAAGAACACATTTCAAACATATTTTGTTTTGATTGTCCTGCCATGTTTTGAACACCACTTTCATGTACAGGTCTTGTGCTAATTAAGCACTTAAAGTGCATTGAATTTAAATACATTTTCACAGTAGCCCGGCCAAGGAACATGAGGCCCTGTGAGGTTATGTAACCTGCCCAAGATATAGGACTAGTGAGAGCTGGGTTTTAAACTTTGGTAATGAAGGTAGAGAGCAGGAAGAGCAAACTCCAGAGCCCCATTAACTTACCCCTTACCCATGTTCTCCCCATAACCCATCTCACCCCACTCCAAGCCATTGTGAAGCAGACCTGGATTGTCATATGTCTGTGCCACTTCAGCCATGGTCTCTTGAACGCCCAGGCTTTATGTAGAAATTGCAGTTTTACTCCACCCTCCCTCCTGTTCCTCCTGTCCCTGTCTTGCCAGGTTTGGCAAATGTAACAGTACACCCAGCCACATCGTTTGAATTTTCAGTCCTTTTCCTCCCATCACTGCTCCAGGAATTTCCCCTACTTTTTGATAGGCACAGCTATTATGCATTTTAAAATACCTTGTTTGGGGAGCCTGTGAGGCTTATTCAAGCGTTTCACCTATTGTGCTCAGGTCCAGCTCCTGATCTCCGCTCAGGTCTTGATCTCAGGGTCTCGAGTTCAAGCCCTGTATTGGACTCCACACTGGGCGTTGGAGCTAAAGTAAAATATCTTGTTATATTTATTTTCTTCTGCATTTCCAGGTGTTTTGTTGTAGGAAGCCTTCAGGTTATCTGTCTCTAGAATAGTTGGATATGGAAGTTGACTACTTCTTAATCTTTAATCAAGAGAAGGGATTGATGTCCCATCATTGTGCTGCCTAATGAATTATTTGTACAGATGTGGAAAAGATAAATATTAATTGATGTAATCAGATGAGTGAAAGTTTAGTAAACTCTCCCTGACATATTAACATACTTGGGCCAGCCGATTTTCTGTCCTTTGGCAAATCTCACTTGAATTATATTGGCATAATTAAGTGGGGTTGATAAACCATCTCTGTTTATTTTCTTTCCCCCTGAAGCTTGACACCTGGTGGTCAGGCTTTGAAACCAAAACATGTCTTTTTGGGGTTAACTAAGAAAAACAGAGACTGTTCTTAGCCTCCTGCCTCTTAACTTTTTATCTCCACTGTGGAGATGGTAGCTGAAATTCTGAGCCAGGAGAGCCACCCAGTTCTTGAGATTCATCTAAGTTACCCCTTGATGGGGCTTGCCTTCAGGAGATGATCCTGAGCCACTTCTTTATTGTCCTTGTTACTTGATTGCCAAGCCTCTGTTCCTTCCCTCATCTTTTAGAGAGGGAAAAAGTGGAGTCTTGTCTTTAACATGGGGTCACACTCTTAAAGACAGTCCTTAACACTAAAATCATATAGTTCAAATTAAATCTCCCCAAGAAGGGGAGATGTTAGAGATGCATGCTGGGCTATTTCAAGGGAAGGGTGGGAAATGGCCATTTCCCCCTTCAATATCGGAAGATTCCAATTTTTAAGCTGAAAATTGATAAAATAGGCCTTCAGAGGCCATTTATTAAAAAAAAATCAAGAGTCCCGTTCATAGAAGACACACACACACACACACACACTTCCAGGAGGCAGGCATCTCTTTTGAGATAAGCAAATGACAGACTCATACTTCCAATTCCATTGACTGGAGGCACTCAAAATAGTGGGCAGAACTGTCCAAACTGTTTATTCTCCCCTTTCGCTGGTTTTATCTTGTTTCTGGTGTTTTGTTGATGCCTTATAATTGAATTATCTCATTTAACTAATTAATCGCTAGCTTGGATATTGTGAGAACTAAGTTGGGTAGTCATTGTGACAAATACTTTGTAAACGGTAAGATCCCCGTGGTGGTCATAAATGGAGTTCTTCTTTGGTTCCAGGCCTGTGGTCGATTTCTACCCTCATAGTTAGGTATGGCCATGATGACTTGCTTGAGCTGGTGGCACAGAGTGCAAGTGCCAGGGGGCACATCTGAGTGGAGGCTGTCGGAGCACAGTCAGTGTGCGCTTCCCATGCTCCCTTTCCCTTGGCTCTTTCTAGAGCGAGGTGAAACAACAAAGTTCCCAGATGGCCTCAGCTGGAGATGAATAAGAAATAAACTATGTTTTAGAAGCCTCTGAGGTTTGGGACTATGTTCTTACATTATCTCTTTGCCTATAATGACTGAGGTTCACAGACCCCCATGGGTCTTACTTGCTATTGTGCTGTCTGACTTGTAGACTTAAACCAACCAGGGCTTATGGTAAAGGCACAGTTGCGAGTTGCATTTAAAATGAATTTTTTTTAGGGCCTACAGGATTGGCTCAGTTGGTGGAGCATGCAACTCTTGATCTTGGAGTTACGAGCTTGAGCCCCACGTTGGGCATGAAGCCTACTTGAAAAATCTTTTTTATAAAGCATAAAATGAAATCTTTTGAACTTAAAATGGAAAAATATCCAAGATCCTTCAAGGATATGTTTCAGTCATATCCTGTTTCTACTAACCTAACATCATGGGGTCTTTTTGGTCAGACAGACTTGCATTCAATCCAGGGTCCACTGAGGAAATTACTTAACCCTTCTTGTTTTGCCGTTGAAATGGGGATTAAGTATAACGGTATGTAATGTATTTAAAAGAACATAGTCCCTAGCCATTGATCAGGTACCCAAAAGATTATTATTGTAGTTTATTTGTAAATGACTAGGGATTGTGTATCAGGTAGAGCAGGAAAGAAGGGTCTCCATTTGCAGGGAAGCAAACCTAACCTTGACAAAGAACTAGCCCAAGTTCCCATGTCCAGGCCTAGGATTCTGTTTCCTCTTTCAGATCTAATTTTTTTGTCATTCCATGCTGACTGCCCTGTAAATTTCAGTTTAGTTATGCCAGATAGTGTTCCTTAAATGAGCTAGTGGGAATGAGTTGGGGACCTTTCTGAGGACAAGCTCAGCACTTTGGGAAAGAAAATGGTAGGCTATCTAAGCACCCCAACCCCAGGTATGCCTCCAGCTGTAAATCTGCATCTGAAATACTCCACTGGGTAACATGGCTCAGGGCTTGGGGAAGTGAAGGCACTTTTCAAATAAATGGTTGTCTGGGCTCTTCAGTCTCCGTAGGGGCATTAGGATTCAGTGGTGAAAGGGTGGGACGTTTGGAGTACTTCTTAAGGCCCTGGCTCCTGGCACTTGCACAGCTGTGTGACTTTGCATCTACTTGGGGGCATTAGGCAGCTTCTAGAAGCTAGAAGAGGCAAGGAAACAGGTTCTCCTCCAGAACCTACAGATGGAATGCAAGATCTGTTAACACCATGATTTTAGCCTGTAAGACCCATCTTGAACCTCTGGCCTCCAAAAGTGTAAGATAATACATTTGTTTTATTTTTTATTTATGTGATACTTTGTTATAGAAGCAGTCTGAAACTGATACAGCTTGTATCACACTTCATGCATGTGTCTTCTGGTCCGTGCCCACCACCACAAAAAGAAAGAAAGCAAAAAAGCACAGGTCGGGGGAAAGGTGGCAGAGGGAGAGGGAGAAGCAGACTGCTGATGTGGGGCTCAATTCTAGGACCCTGGGATTGTGACCTGAGCCTAAGATGCTTAAAACAACTGAGCCACCCAGGTGCCTATGTTTCCCTTTTCTAAAATGTCCTCCCCCCAGGACATGGATTCCTTCCTCACCTTTACCTTCATAGGTGTCTCTGTACTCATGTACCACCTACTCAGAGGGACCTATTTAAGATAACATGCTCTCATATCACTTTCCCCTGCTTAATCTCTTTTCCACTAGCACTGATCACAATGTGACCATAAATGTACATCTATTTATACACAGACACACACACAAGAGCAAAGTCCAGACTTTACTCATTTTGCCTGGCACAAATTAGGGGTCCATAAAATATTTGTTGATTGAGTGAAGGAAGGAAAGGTCTTGTTGGTGTGATAGGACTCAAACTTAAAGCCTTCCTAAATGACGTTCCTGCTTCACCTATATTCTTAGTGTTTGTATATTTCTTCCTCAAACCTTTCAATAAAACAAGGGCACTCTGCTTAAATGACGGAATGCTTCAAACACACAGAAGGTTGCCAGCAAGAAATTGGCATTAGTTCTTCACTGCAAATGAGAAAAATAAAAGTGCCTGGTCCAAGACCAGCAGCTTTTTAAGACCGTAATTGTGGGGATTTGGGCCACTGTGCTGGGCCAAGGGCAAAGGTGAGTCCGATGGCTCACCTGAGCTTCCCAGGAGGAGCAGGTTTGTTTAATCCTAATCCCTCTCAGAGATCAGCAGAGCTGGGAGGATGCTGGGGAGATCATCTGGACTCACTCCCCACCTTTGCTGTGTGACTGTTGAAACATTCCCTGGGCTCTGGAGTTTAAGAAAATCGTTCCCCTTTCAGAACATTCCTTCTCCCGTTCCCATCTGGCCCCAAAATTCCCAGCCTTCAGCGAGCCACTTGATAGGTTTTATGATACCCCTGGGGACAGAGAAATCCTGGCTGTCTTGGCTTGATGCAAAGGCAGTACGTCGTGTGGGGTGACTGCTGCAGACCCGTGGGACTAGCTCTTGTGCCTGGCTACCCAAGGTGTTTGTAGTTCCCCTGCTGCAGGCAGGCTTGAAGTGGCGGTGGCGCCACCCGAGAAGCAGCTTTGAGTCGCCCTGGGGTGGGGAAGGTTGTAGATGAATACCTCATTCTTCACCTCTTTATTGGGCTGATTCTCCAGCCTGTTCCCCACTATCTCCCACGGGTTCCCAGGACAGAGCCCCATTTGCCCAGGCACTGTTAAGCTTGCCAATCGCCCTCTTACTGGCCTCCTTCCCTTCCATAGCATCATTTTCAGGGATCACATCCCAAATACAATACACACATACTCGGTTGTCTCAGGGGCTGCTTTGGGGGGAAACTCAGATTGGAAATCAACCCTCAGCTCCACCATCACCCGTTGGCTCCCTCCCTGCGTATTCCTGCTGCCGTCCACACACTTGCTCGTGGCCTTCCCCACCTCATCTCATCCTGACCTTCTCCTCCTCCTCCAGCCCAGTCCTTCCTCAGCAGCTAATCTCCCTCTTCACGCTTGGCACATAGTCACTGCCTTGGGGCAGCTCTGATACTCAACTTCTGGGGGAGTCCGCGTGGATAGGGTGGGCATCTCACAACCAGTGTGACCCTAAGTTCCTGGTGGCTAGGGACTGTCTTAGACTTGTTACTCTCCCTTAGAAACTATAGTGTTGAACCCGGATATTTAATAGGTTCACAACAAAGATGAATTCAATGACTAAAGTACCCAGAAAAAAAGGATTATGGTTAGAAATTCAGTTATAAGAATTTTGGTTGTAGATGATAAAAAATCCAACTCCTGTGGTTCAGGAGAACTGGCAGTATATTGGCTCATACTGTGAAAGCGTCTAGGGAAATGACTTCGGACAGGGCCCAAACAATGGCTTTGGGACACAGTCCCTCCCCTCCATTCTGTTTCCCTCTGTTTTGGCCTTGTTTGCGTCCTCCTTGGGGATCCCAACTCTTACCAACTTCAGTGTCAGCTGGCTCTGTTGTAAGGGTAGTGGGTCTTCCCAGGAGCTCTTGTCTCAGGCTGTCTCTGCTGGCACCTGTACCCCTCTTGAGTCAAACCCTGTCTGTGGCCAGGGAGGTGCCCTCTGCTGTCTGCCCAGACAGGGGTGATGGAGGCCCCTGTCACTTCTGTGGCCTCCAAGAGTGGAGAAGGGGTACTTGCTCTGACAGACCCTGATCCAGTCTTGTGGCAACTGAGCTCACAGTGCCTCTTTCCTTGTCTTTAAAATGGGAATAGTATCTAGCAGAAAGCAATGTTGCGAGGAGTAATGGAGTTAATACTTAGTGCGTTTAAAACACTGCCCAATCCAGGGAAGGCACTCAGTGAATGCTTGCTATTGTTAGTGCAAGCTATTTTTGATACTGTAGAAGCACTCCTTTCCGGTAGGATTGCAACTAACTGGTTGGTTAATAAAAAGATGGCTCTTTAAAAGTGTTATATCCCTGGGCCACCTGGAGTCACTAAGATGTACATTAGATCTGGAGAACTACTTAGAACTGAAAACTTGTGCCCTTTGACCTGTATCACCCCATTTCCTCCTCCCTCTAGTCCCTGGCAACTACCGTACTATTTCAGATTTCTATAAAGTGGGATTTTTTTTCTTTTTTAGATTCCACATATAAGTGATACCATACACTACTCACCTTTGTCTTTTTCTGGCTTATTTCACTTGGCATCATGCCCCCAGATTCATCCATATTGTTACAAATGGCAGCGTTTCCCTTTTTATGACTGAATTTTATATATATATATATATATATATATGTGTGTGTGTGTGTGTGTGTGTGTGTGTGTGTGTGTGTATAATGTATGTATACTACATATATATATTATATACATATAATATACTTTGTGTGTATGTATATCTCAATACCATGTTTCACTCATTCATGGAAGGACACTTAGGTTGTTCCCATGTCTTGTCTGTTGTGAACAAAGCTGCAACATACAGGGGAATGCAGATACCGCTCTGAAATAATGATTGCATTTCCTTCGGATAACACTCGTGAGTCAGTGGGATTGCTGGATCACATGGCAGTTCAATTTTTGATTTTTTGAGGAACCACTGTTCTGTTTTCCATAATGGCTATACCATTTTACATTCCCACCAACAGTGTATAAGTGTCCCCATTTCTCCACATCCTTGCCAACATTTGTCATCTCTTGTCTTTTGGATAGTAGCCATTCTAGCAGGTGTGAGGTGATTTGCATTTGCCTGATGATATAGTGATATTAAGCACCTTTTTTGCACCTGTTGGCATTTGTGTATCTTCTTTGGAAAAATGTCTGTTCAGGTCCTTTGTGTGTTTTTAATTGGATTAAATTTAATTGGATTGCTTTTTTTTTTTTTTTTTTGCTAGTGAGTTGTAGGGGTTCTTTATATATTTTATTTATCAACCCCTTATCAGATACATGGTTTGTATAGTATTTTCTTCCATGTTAGTGGGAAAAGAGTAGAGTCCAGACACAAACCCACACGAATACAATGAACTAATTTTTGACAAGGGTGTCAGGAACACACCAATGGGGAGAGGACAGTCTTCTCAGTAAATGGCATTGGGAAAACTGGATAGCCACATGAGACAGAATGAAACTGGACCCTGCTCTTACACCACTCACAAAAATTAACTTGAAATGAATCAGACTTAAATATAAGTCCTGACACCATAAGACTCCAAGAAAACAGAGAAAATCGAAAAACAGTGTTTGAAAAGGATAGTGATAGTTTTCCCAAATAAATGACAACAGGATTCCTTCCGTGTGCTCCACCAGTGTTCCTACTGCAGTGGCATTTGGTGGATAATTGATCCAGTCAGTGAGTAATGACACTTTCTAGACTAACCAGTGTAAAAGTTGTGGGGAGGAGGTTGCCCAGCACTTTGGCAGTGGAAACAGAGGCGTGTGTTCAAGCCCACAGGGACAGCAGCCATTGACTGACCGAACAGTTGATTCTATTTGTAGCCAATATAAACTGTGTAGTGCCTTCTAGAAGAGTGGGAGACTGTGTTGGAATACCGCCTATTACATGGTCATGTTCCAAAAAGTGGTAGAAGTCACAGGGTCAGGCTGTAGCCAAAATTAACCTTGTGGAACTTTCTGGGAGAGTGGGAGACTGTGATGGAATACTATCCATTGCACCAACATTATCCATGCAGTGGTGGAGGTCGCTGGGTCCTGGCCTCCCAGAGCAGTCAGTCCTGGCAGTTTCCCTCCTCCGCCTCCCCCAGAGGGGCCCTCCGCTCGCAGCCCCACAGAGTTGTAGCGAGAGCCCATGTTTTATTACCGTGGTGGAATTTTCAAGTTCTTTCCATCAGAGTATCCTCCCCTTTCAGCCTGTTTCTTCTTGATTAATCACCCAAAGATCTTTAGGCCTATTCCTTACATAAACCTGTCAAGCTTCATCTCCCTTCGTCAGGCCAAACCCCGCTTTCTTGACTTTTCCTCCAAGATAGTAAAATAAGCAAGGACCACAAAAACCAACGACACTGAAAACATCCGTTTGAAACTGTTGAGAAATTTAAAAGGGGCCAGACAGCCTGGAAACATGACCGATAGTCCCTACTGCACTCTCCTCAGTCACCTCTGATGAGCCCCAGCGGAGAGGGCTACCTTGGGTGGGGGTGGGGGGTGAACAGTCAGGCTCAACCTAAATTCTGAGAGAACTATTGCTGCTGAGCCCAGACCCACATCTCTGTAACTTCTACCCTCCATTCCTGTGGAACAGCACCAAAGATGGGTTTGGAGCAGTGTGACAGCCTCCTGTTTTGGACGTGGGGAAATCAGAAATCAAGGCCTAACCCCATGTGTCACGAGCTGTGTTATCCTGGGTGACCAGATGTCTCAGTTCTGTTGTCTCATCTCTGAAATGGGGATAATAGTGTGGTTGGCACCAGATGAGCTTGGTGTGAACACTGAATGAGGTCATGCATGTAATGACTTAGCACAGTATTTGGCTCATTCATAGTTCTGTTACCATGGTACTGACGGCGAACCCTTGCTCATGCACAGCCAGTCGAAACCCGGCAGACCGCTGCTGTGATGCACCTTGTGTCTGTCAGGGGGACCTCTCCTTCCCTATCTTGTCACTCCTTTCAAGTCTCTGTGAGTGCTCCGCAAAGCTGAATTCCCCAAACTCGCTGCCCCCAAAGTACCCTCTCACTGCATGACCATCCTTGTCTCGTACGGGTCTCCTACTTTCCCCTATTCCACCCCCAGCTCCCATCCTGCCCACGCCATCGAATCCTCCTGTCCGTCTTCTGTCCATTTGAAACCTCCCCTTACTTCCCTGCCCACTTCTGTCCACCTCCACACCCTCCAGTTGATGGTAGAGGCCTGGTAGATTTGATGTCTTTTCTCAGATTTCTCAGACCAGATAATTTTTTTATTTTTCTTTATGATTTTATTTATTTATTTGACAGAGATCACAAGTAGGCAGAGAGGCAGGCAGAGAGAAGGGGAAGCAGGCTTCTTGCTGAGCAGAGATCCAGATGTGGAGCTCCATCCCAGGACCCCAGGACCATAATCTGAGCTGAAGGCAGAGCCTTTAACCCACTGAGCCACCCAGGCACCCCATCAGATAATATTTTAAGTCCACTTTTTTTTTTTCTTCCTTACTGCCTGTTTTGATGACTTAGCCAGTACTGCCTTCTCCATCCTCATCTTCCAGCTCTTCATCCTCTGCAGTAGCCTCCTCTGTCTCTTCTTTGTAGCTTCTGCTTTGGAGAGTTAGCGACATGTCCACCCCCACAAGAAACATGCACTAATTCATTTAATCCCCAGTAACTATGGAAGTAAGAGAATCTTCCTTCAGAAAGGTTAAGTGCCTGGCCCACAATCCCATAGTCAGGAACGTCACAGGGACTGGGTGACTAACTGTAAATACAGTCTGCTTGTCTAACCCTCCACCTACCCACCCGTCCATCTATCCATCCACCTGTCCTTCCCACCAGGGCCACTAGTCTCTTCTGCCCCAAGTGCTGCACTTGGGCTGCTGGTGTGCAAGTGAAACTTACAGGCCCATGAGGGAAATATATACCGACCGTTACAGTACAAACGGTGCAGTAAGAAAGCAAAGGGAGAAAAGCAAACCGCAGGGAAGAGACAGCAAGGAAGGGCCGTATTTCTCCATCACGTAGGTACTGCCTGATAAATATTAATTATTCACTGATTAATTTGGCTCCGTTTGCTCCCCAGGAAAAGCATCTGCTCTCATGATGAAATGAGCATGTGGGCAAATGTCATTTGTAAACTCTAAAGCACTTACAAATGTAAGGAAATGTGCCTGTGGCTACCTGACAGGTGAGGCACCTGAAGCAGTACCTGACAGAGCAGAGGCTAAGTCCATGGTGTTAGTGTTCTTCAGTGACAGATGTCAAGGGCACGGTCAGTGTGCCGGCTTTGCTCATTTAAAAGGGGGAACGATCTTTAACATTGTGAAAATATTCCCTCCCTTCTCATCCTTTTTTTTTTTTTTTTTTTTTTTTAAGATTTTATGTATGTATGTATGTATTTTGGAGATAGAGAGTGTGAGAGTGGGGAGGAACAGAGGGAGAGGGAAAAGCTGTTGAGCGTGGAGCCCCATGTGGGGCTCGATCCCACGAGATCACAACCTGAGCCAAATCCAGGGTTGGCGGCTTACCCCACGGAGCCACCTGGGCGCCCCCCTCCCTTCCTCCTGTTCTGGCCTGTAGCAGTGATGCAACTGCAGTTGGAGGGAGAGCCCATTTCTATGAAGAGTCTCCACTCCTTATATTCTATTTTAGGCCGAATCTCAGTTTCATTCTCTTGCACCCACATAAGCTCGCCTTTCACTTTATTTTTCTCCCACCTATAACCTAGCACATTGGGTGGACTCTTCCCCTGGAGGGTTTCCTGGTCATTAAAAGTATCAGAGACAGATGGAACATATTTCTGGTCCTACTTTGGGACCAGAAATATGTCCCAAGGCCAAAGCCTTAGTTCTCATGTTTGTATGATTAAATACCTACCATGTGCAGGCCCCCGTGAAGTTGACAGGAGGTATTGGACAGCACCAGCCTTGGTGCTGTCCTAAAGTAGCTCAGCAAAAGTGTGTTCTGGCTGTCTATCACTCTTTAGCAAATGACCTCCAAGTCAGTGGCTGCAAACAACCCTCCTCCTGGATTCTGTGAACACAGGGTGAGGTTTTTCAGGGTGGGGGGCGGTGGGGGGGGGATGGAGCAGCAGGTGGGCTTCCAAGATGGTTTGCTTCCGTGGCCGGCAGGGTGGTGCCAGCTGCTGGCTTGAGCTCAGCCTGAGTGCTGCTTGGTCTTTCTCACGGAAGAGTGGCCGGGCTCCTAGAGTGTGAGATGCAAGCCATAATGCTTCCTTGGGATCTGGCCTCCAAAGTCCCAGGACCTCGTTGCTGCTGCATTTTCCCCAAGCAGGTGAGTCACTTGGGCCAGCTCAGGTTCAAGGGGAGGGAAGTAAGACCACGCCTATAAAAAGGGGCTGAAGCCCAGGATTTGCGCCCGGTCTGCAACCTGCCATGAGCATTCGCTGTTGTTTTCATTTGGGGTCATCACGAGGCGTGGGGTCAGCGGAAGCTGCTGGGCTCCTGTGAGCGAGGGTCTCCGCAGGGCCAGCCCTGCCACTGTTCCAGCTGTGGGGGAGCACCTGGCTCCCTCCTTGTCTCTGCTGGCCTCTCCCTGAACTGGAGAAGGCAGTCTGAGTAATCCTTTTGAGTACTGTTTAAATTCTTTTTTTTTTTTTTCCAGTTTTATTGAGATACAATCGACATACAGCACTATATAAATTTAAGATGTTACAGCATAATGCCTTGACGCACATATGTTGTGACTTGGGCTCTACAGTCAGTTGACATCCACCACCTCACATACTTACAAAATGTTTCTATTTCCCTCGTGATGAGAACTTTTAGGATCTACTCTCTTAGCAGCTTTCAGATATACTATGTGGTAATGGTAACCACTCAGGTAGTATGTGACATCCCCAGTCCTTACTGATCTTATAACTGGGAGTTTGGTTTTGATTTTTTGAAAAATGTTTTATTTATTTATTTGACACACAGAGAGAGCACAGGCACAAGCACTAGCTGGGGAGCAGCAGACAGAGGAAGAGGGAGAAGCAGACCCCATCACTGGGCAGAGAGCCAGATGCAGGACTCGATCCCAGGACCCTGGGATCATGACCTGAGCTGAAGGCAGATGCTTAACTGACTGAGCCACCCAAGTGCCCCTTATAACTGGGAGTTGATACTTTGTGACCACCTTCATTGAGTGCCGCCTGCCCCCACCTCCCACCTCTGCTGGCCACAAATCTGACCTCTTTTTTGTGAGTGTTGTTGGTTTTTTAGATTCCACATATAAGTGATGTCCTACAGTATTTGTCTTTGTGAATGACCTATTTCACTTACCATAAGGCCTTCAGGATCCATCTGTGTTGTCACAAATGGCAGGATTTCCTTCTTGGGGGTGGGTGCTGACTACTTTTCCACTGTGTATATGTGTACGCCACACGTTCTTTAACCATTAATCTGTCTACGGATACTTAGGATGTTTCCAGGTCTTGGCTGCTGAATGATGCTGCAGGGACTCCACTTTTCCAAGTCATTCAATCGTTAAGCCACAGCAAAACATCTGATCGTGTTGGCGGACAGAATGAGTTCATGAATAAACTTGCATCCCATGCTTAAGATCTTAGCTCTGAGTACGAACTCCTAAAATACAGATTTTGTACCCCATGGTGTGAAACAACTTGGTTGCCATTTGATTTTGTCTTCTGGATTATGTTTTGGGGTCACCCTGAATGCTGAAAGATTTTAGGTTTCTTTGTAGTTCTGATTCTGTTGTTTCATAACTCGGACTTTACATAGGTATCTTGGTTGGATGCTCTGCTGTCCTGAGATACCTGTGGCAGTTCCTTATTGGAGAGTATAGGGTCTTATTTTTCACTTTCATTATATTCTTTATTTACCAAAACCAGTGTATCTCTAAGTGAATATTAATAGAAATGATATGCATATAAAAACCGTAATGTCAAATAGGTTGAGGAAATGCTGACTGGCTAAAACAGGCAAACAGGTTTCTTTACTGCAGGACTTCTCAGAACCTTTAATTAATGTGTACTTTGTATTTCAGAGAGAAAGATGAAGGCCACATTTCATGGACTTATGTGATTCTAGACTCTGTTTAGAGAGCCCTATCCCAGGACCTATGTTCCCTGGGACATACTTTGGGAAAGGTAGGTCCAAACTTATGCTCCTTTTTGAGGGAAGATGCACCTGAGTCACTATTTTGTTAATGTCTATGTTTCAGGTGTCTGCACACCTTCCCTTCCTCCAGGCAAAGTTTAGTGCTGCCCTCTCCTGGGATCCTGGGGCCAGCCTGGTAGAGTAAGAGAAAACTAGATTCCTTCAGTTTTTCCTTTTAGCTCTGTAGTCCTGGGCAGGCTGGGTTCAGATGTCTCAGGTCTAATATGGAGTTAATACAATTTCTTGAGTTGGGGCAGTATGAAGATTAGCAGTAGTGTGAAGGGAGATGGGGCTAGAGCAGGTGCCCTGAGTAAGCTATCTTTCACCTTTCCCAGTTCTGGGACTGATGCACCACTGGGAACAATGAATGAACGCACTCGCCCCCTAGTGGGCATTTCTGCCTCGGCCTCCTGAGTCCACCATCCTTAACAGAGGACCAGCTGGCTTCTGTTGGGGGAAATTGGAAGGGGAGGTGAACCATGAGAGACTATGGACTCTGAAAAACAATCTGAGGGGTTTGAAGTGGGGGGGGTGGAGGGTGGGTGGGAGGTTGGGGGAACTTTGTGTCTTTGGAGAAAGGACCAGGTGGTGGGTATTATAGAGGGCACGAATTGCATGGAGCACTGGGTGTGGTGCAAAAATAATGAATACTGTTATGCTGAAAATAAATAAAAAATAAATTAAAAAAAAACTGTTCTGAACTGGTGTGTGGGCAGTTTCCTTTAGACTAGTGAGTCAAGAAATTGATTAAATGAAGATAATAGATTTTAGAACGGAGATTGTGGGGTCTCCGTAAACGACCAAGTACCATCCCCATTTTACAGATGCTGTCCTTGAGTTTACCTAGAAGTGACAGGGTGACACTGGGACACATGGATGGGTCCTTTCCACACAGCCGAATGCTTGTGTAGACAACCAAGGTCAAGATCTTCTTACTACCTTTATCCCGTGTGGCTCTGCATTGGGAGGGGAGGGAGGGGGCAGGATTTGCCGGATTCTTTGATTGAAGATAATCTCTAATACTAAAAGTCTTCCAAAGAGTAGGCAGTCAATGATAACAAAAGTTATTGTTCACCTAGGGCTTGGTCTGTCAGGAGCCATCGTAAGCGTTTTACTTATTTCTTGCTTGCAAGAAGCCTTGGAAGATGGTGGAACCACTGTCTTTTCCTTTTGAGAGCTCAGGAAGCCGAGACCCAGAGCACTTGAGGACCACGCCCGAGGCCGCACAGCTGCTGTGGGATGGAAGCCAGACTCGCCCCCTCGTGGTCTGAGTTCATACCCGTGCGCCTCACTGGGACACCTCCCCGGCTCCCCATTGCTTGTGGGCCACCTTGGCAGCCACACATATTTCTTGTGTCCCTGCTGTGTGCCCACCCCTGTGCCAGGAGCTATGAAGGGTACAAAAGATTCACTATTTGGTATCTGTGATTGCTCCAAAATTGGTTTTGACTTCTTAATAAAGAGTAAAATCCCTGAGGAAAAAACTGAATGATGAAATTTAAAAGAGCAAGTTTTTCAAAGTAGGAAGAGACTGGTTAATAGCAAGCTGAAGGGCAAACATGTTTAAAAAAAGCAGCAACGCCGGGGAAAACCAACACTGTATTAGTGACACATATGATTTGTATGCCTGTGAGCAGGAAAATGTAAAAGGGGCGAGAGCTGTCTTCTTGAGTAAATGAAGCATGGAAGTTCATTAGGACTATAAAGAAGTGTTAAAAGAGGAAGCCTGGCCTTACGAGCATCAATGGGCGGTAACAGAAACCATGTCAGGTAGGTGCAAATTGGAAACTGGAGATGCAAAGGCCCGATCTGAGGGACACATTTACAAAAATATCGGATAAATAATAAATTATTAAATATGTTAAAAGCTAAAAGGATCTTTGTGTCTGCAAGGCTCTTAAATTCAAGCGGAAAAAAAGTGCTGGGTCGGTTTGGTCCGAGAGGGTGAGGGGAGGGGAGTGGAGCCGGTCTGGCTGGAATGGTCCTTTCTCCAAAGACACAGGAAAACACCCGGGTAGAGCTTTCACAGGAAGTCATTAGGCCCAGGCCACATGCAAGTCCCCAGGGGAAATAAAAGAGCGAGTTAAAAACACCAGGGCATTTGAGAGATGGGAGCTTCCCCCCACCCCACCTCCATCCTCCTCATTCCGTGCCTGGGAGGCCTGAGGCCCTGGGGGAGATCCCGCTGCCTGGTGCCCCCAGCTTTGTTTCTGGCTGCTCAGGATGGCGGGGCTGAGTGACTCCGCAAGCCCTGTGCCACCTGTGGGGGGAGGGTGTGAAGTTGCGCCCACCTGGCATCGAATGTTTCCTCCCAAGCTCCCGCGACCCCCGTGCCACCTCTCCCACTCAGACCATGGGTGTCTGCCCCACGGGTGGGAAGGCAAGAGCCCATGCCAGAGGAATGGGGAAGCCTAATGAGCCCAGGATTGCAGCCAGGCTGGGCTGGGCCTCTTAACCAGCTGTGTGACCTTGAGCAAGCTGCTCAGCCGCCCAACGACCATGAGCTGGGGGAGCTGATCACAACAGCGCTGCCCTGAGTTCTCCAGGTACTTGGCGTGCGTCTGCTCTGCCAGCCATGGTACTGGACACAGTCCTGGCCTGGTGCAGGCCACGGTGTGAGGGAGCTTGGCCTCTGGGCCACTCCCAGTAGGTGTCACGTGCTCCCTGCCCAGCCTTGCCCCAGGCACGTGGGCAGCACTGGTCTCTTTCGTTGTGGCCACCATCCTGGGAGGTCGTTATCAGCGTATCCCTCAGGTGGCAGAGAAGGAAACAGGTGGAGAGAGGCTGGGGAACTTCCCCGAAGTCACTTAGCCGGAAGGAGGTGCTGCTTGCTGCAGTCCCAGGGACCCCATGCCTGAGCGGTACCCTTCAGCCCTACTCTATACAGAACGCCGGTAACCGCATGGACAGCTGTGCTGTTGGAGCAGGGACAGGCAGCAGGAGGGACAACACCAAGCTTGGAGAGCCCATTTTTGGACATCTCACCGAGGAAGTGACATCACGGGGTTTTGGAGATGAGGGGGGCAGCTAGCCAGGTTGGAACAGAAGGGGGAGTGGGTCCTGAGGCAGAAAAGGATGGAGCTTGGGGATGTAAAAAAAAAAAATGGCCTCGGCACGGAGCTAACTGCCTAACAGCTGTGTGGCCTTGGCCAAGCTCCTTAACCTCTCGGACCCTCAGTCCCCTCATCTGTAAAATACAACAGGAGGTGGGAGGACGAAGTTGGATGATGGGGGTAAAGCGCTTAGCCTAGTGACCCCCACATGTTGGGAGCCGATGTCAGTAGGGTTTATGGTCATGAACAAAGATGGCTTCTTTGTCGTCGCCCTGCCCCCCAGGGCCTCTCCCTCAACTGTGGCACCATGTGAGAGTGGAGAGAAGTCAAGGGTGGTTGGGGTGGCCCAGGTGGCCTCCCCCTCAGTTTACCAGAGGAAACAGAGCAAAGGAGAAGCTGGAAATCACCATTCCGAACTTTCTGGGCTACCCTGGAGGTGAGATTTAGCAAATGGTGTGCGGAGTATTATCTAGTCTTAATCCTGATATGATGGCAGTGCTCCGTGGGCTCTTGAGTCCACATGCTTTTGTGAGGTCTCCAGAACCGTGCATTAGTAGAGATGGTGGAATGTACAGATTTGACCTTGCAGCAGCCAGGCCCACGAAACACTTGAGTGTCGCTGTCAACAGCAGCTGCGGGGCTCAGTGTCCCCTCAGGATCCCCAGGGGCGGCTCTCTTATGTGGTTATTCTATTTCATGTTCCCAGCGGCCCTGCCTGAAGGTGAGTATCACTAGCCCATTTTGCAGACCAGATGACTGAGTTCCACTTCAGGCCACACAAAGGGCAGGACCAGGATCACCCCCTCCAGCCTCTGACCCGAGACCCTACACTCCCCACTCTGTGCCCTCTCTCACATGTTCTCTATAAGAACTTTGAACACATACTTCCAAGTCCCATTCCCTAAGGTTTGTTCTGTTTCCTGTGAAGCGATCTAGAAAATTCCGACTAGATTACTGTGGGACTACCTCCTCCTCGTCATGGGGGTCTTGCCTCCAATCTCACCTCCTCAAACAGTCTGTCTAAATTCTCACGGCTGCTTCCATTCTTCCGATCGGAGCCTGGGACTGGTTTTCTGGCACTCATCGAAATCTCCGATCATCTGGTTCACCCATCTGCTTACTTATTTTACCACGTGGCTCAGCCCGCCGGGCAGGAGGTTCCACTGTGGTAAGAATCGGGCTGGCCCGCCCTTCTCCATGGGGACCAGCAAGTACGTGCGCGTGGCCAGTGCTCCGTGTCCGCTCTTGAGGGACTGCTGCTGGGGACACTGTGCCCAGATTCCCAGGCAGCTCTGGTTGCCTCCCCTTACTGTCTGCCGGTCTACTGCGCACCCAGACCTCGCCTTTCTCATCTGTGAAATGGACATGATAATAGACAGTGGAATCCTATGTAGCCACCCAAAATGACGTGCAACACTGTGGACCAGCCCGGACAAATATTCACAATGTGGTTGGCAAGTGGGGAAAATATCAGGCGATCAGACGACGTGTTAGGATGAATGTATATAAAAATACAAAATTAACATGTAAAATTTATATACAAAAATTAACAACATATAAATTAACATAAACATTAACAGGCCCACGCTGTGCTTCTAGGCTGCCTGGTTTCCAGCTTGAGCTCCCCATTGACTGGCTGTGTGACCTCGGGTAAACCACACGCTCCAGGCCTCAGTGCCCTTATCTAGAAACGAAGTTGAGAGACTGCGGAAATTAATGAGTGAGGGCACGCATCGTGTGAGGGGGTGTTTAGCCCCCAGTAAAAGCCTCATGAAGGAGAGCTACTATCTTTATTTCTGTATTGTTCCCATTGTTACTATGATGTGTCAAGTGAAAATAAAGGATTAGAAAATATGTACAGTATCATTCCATGGTTTCTGACGAATGTGCATCTATGACTGAAGGTACATAGACTAAAATGCCACCTGCTCTCTCTGGTATGTCATGGTTTTTCTTATTTTATTTTCCCTCCTCCATTCCTCTCTCTCCCTTTCTTTAAACAAACATGTATTACTTTGTGTAATAACACAATAACACCAAGAGAAGTCATTTATTGCAAGAAAGAGTGAAATTTAAAAAAAGAAAGAAAGAAAAGAAAGAGTGAAATAATAAGATGGACAAGGTACTCTCTCCAGAGAGCGGGGGAGGTGGGCTCTGGTTTCAGTTCTGTCACTATCCTACTTTGGTACAGGAGGCCCCGGGCCTGATAAGAATAAGTAACACTTACCAAATGCTTTTATAACTCGCCATACGTTACGCTCAGCCCCTCTCACAAATCACACAATTTAAGCCTCTCCGCAGACCTGCCTGACAGGTGTTCTCATTCATTTACACAGATAAGGAATCCAGGGCCCAGAGAGGCCAGGTAATTTGTACAAGAGTGTCCAGCTTCCCAAGAGGCAGCCCCTCAGCCAGGCCTATCTAACTTAGAGCCTGAGAACTAAGGCCTCCTTACTGAATTGTGGGCCCCAGGCCTGGGCACCTGCATCACCCAGGAGCCTGCCAAGAAATGCAGACTCACAGGCCCCAGCCCCGCTTCAGCCAAGCGGAAGCTGCATGGCGATGAGATTCCCAGGTGGTCTGTGTGCCTGGTCATGCGTGGGGAGAGGCTGGTCGAACTGCTGTGTCGTGTGGTGTCCCCAGACTGTCCCCACCTCCCGCCTCTCTCGAGCCTGACCGTCATGCCTTCTCGCTGCTTGCCGCGATCTCCCTGTCCGGCGCTCAGCAGGGAACACCAACAGAAGCCACCTCCAGACCACCATCTTAGCGACTGCTCAGCAGCTCTGAGATGGAGGTTGGAAGAGGAAAAGCGATTTTCTGTAAAGCTGATGTAGGGGTGATCTACGAAGTGTTTATATCCATGTTACCCCTTTCCAGAGAGCAGACTGTAACTAGGATATTTTTGTTATTTAAAGAAAAATAAACACTGCAGTCTCCATCATCAGAGGCCTTTCTAATATGCTTAAATGCCATTCTGAAGGCCCTGAGTTAAGGGTCTAATGACAGAACAGCAAAGGTAAATTATCTTGGCCTGTGGGTGTTTATATATGATGATGGAATGCAAACAAGCATTGTTTGGCTTTGAGTGCTGCAGAACCCGAGAAAACTTCATCTAGGTATTTAATTATACGGGACAGAGTAGAAATAGTCCTTTGTTTCCTCACTGGCCCCTGGTTAAAAACCCACAGGTCACTCTAAATCAGAAGGCATCACAGTGGATCAGAAGGAACTGGGACATAACATTTCGCCGAAGACTTATGTGTTTCTGGCTGTGTTCTTCTCTGATAAGGCTGTTTGTGCTGTGCAATTCGTGTATGGAGTTGAATAACGTGGCTGGTGCCCCCGCACAGGCTCACACGCTCGTGCACAGACACTCGCCACGCGCCCATGCACAGACACACGCACGTGCACAGACACCAAGACTCAGCCTCTTTAGGGTTTATATGAGCAAACAAAATGATCAAAGATAGTAATCTGGCGTTTACTTCTGCCTAGGTAAAAGAAAGATCAGAGATGAACATTTCTCCTGTCTGTATGCGAATGTGGGTTGCACAACCAGATAAAGTCAAGGTGCTGGGACGTAGCTTTTGTTTTTGCCAGTTTCTTATGAAATATCAGGGCTTTTCCACTAGTGTTAGAGCCAAGGCAGAGAACTAGAAAGATAAATGATTTAATTCAGGCTGTCAGGTTCTGTTTGCTTGGAAGCAAGGATTCGCGAGGAGAAAAGCACATTAATTGAGGTCTCAAGGTGGTGGTAGAACACATTTTCTTTATTACTGCTTTCTGTGTAGGGGATTGCTTTTTTTTTTTTTTTTTTTTTTAAGTTTATTCTGTCTTGTTCGGTCAACTTTTATTGAGTAGGTCCTGTGCTAGGTGGGGAAAATCAAAGTGAATAAGACTGGGCTTGTGGGAAATGGACTGTAAGTATGGGAGAAACAGGGAGGAGAGAGACATGGGAGTTTCCTCTGGGGCTGTTCCAAAGGCCTTTCTCCAAAGAAGTTGACTCCCAAGCTAGATTTGGAGAAGGTCTTTGCCAGGCAGAAAGGATAGAAAAGGCACTCTAGGCACATGGGACCATAGAGGCAAAGTGATACTCGTGTAGAATAATGTGATGTGTGTGGAACGTCAGCATGTGGGCTGAGAGATCCAGGAGAAGGGGCAGAGGAGAGAGTTACTTGTGATGAGATTGGAGGGGTGTGTGGTAGGAGTTGGTCATGAGGGGTCTCGTGGCTTTTTAGGCCACATGCAATCATAGAAAACTGCCAGACTTGGGTCAGGTGTGGGTGGTTAGATTGGAGAAATTTGGAGGAGTAGCTTTATGGGATTTGGGCTTTGAGCCAAGGAGCAATGGAAGCCACTAAAGGAAAGCCATGATTAGATTTGTGCTTCGGAAAGATTATCCTACTTGCAGGGTGAGGGGTGGCTGGTAGTAGGGGGCAAGAATGGATGCAAACAGACCCGTCAGGAGTTTACTCTATGGTCCTGGCCAGAGAGGACAGTGGTCTGGGTGGTCAGTATTATGGTGTCAGAGTAGAGAGAAGCATTTAAGTCAAAGAGACGCTTCCTGTGGATGTTGAAGGGGAGTGAGGTGTCAAGGTTATTCTTCCTGAAACAGCATCCAGACTTCCTTCTGATTGGCTCCCATAGGCAAAACAATGTGCCAACCAGTCTTCAAATGGCCCTACTGGTCTGGTGGCCCCAGGTGGGCTCAGCGTCCAGGCTTCTGGGGACATCCTACCCCCCTAAATGTCAGAACCAAGTCAGATAAACCAGTGTGACAGGTGATCTGATCTTAAGTCCAGTCTTTATTGTCTTCTCTCCCACTGAACTCCTGTAATCTGCTCTATGGCCCGTCCTGTAAATGAACTCACTCACTAGCCCTTGTGACACCTCCTCCTTAACCCTTCTGCGCTTCGAGGCCAGAAAGCTGAAAACTACATTTCCTAGATGTCTTTGCAGGTCTGGTCATGAACTGCCTCATGACTGAGGCGCCCCCAAGCAAACCCAGCTGCTTGAGACTGATAGGCAGAAGGGAGCAAAGTCTGGTGGCCACTAAGCAGGGGACCCGATATTCTGGCTAACAAGGTGGCAAAGTCTTGTTTTTCCAGGGCAGCGGGTGGTAGTTACTGGTGTCCACTCCCTACTGTCATGCAGCTTCTTTTTCTGGCTGCTTTGTTCCTATTTGTGGCATCCAAACCCAATTCTCGGGCCCATCCCAGTAATTATATAAGTTACCTCAGACTTGTCTGCTTAAAGTATTGAATTCGGTTGCCTGGGAGTAAGAATCTGCAATTACCTTCGTCCATTGTTATGTATCTTCTTTGTTGTTCTTTGTGTGGTGCTACTTCTCTCTCAACAGAGTACGAACTCTCCAAAGACAAGGGAGAGGTCAGATGTCCTCTGTAATGTCCATCAGGGTGGATTACAGCCATTTTTGCCTACGTGATGGCCAATCATTCTTCTTCCAGAAATAGGAGATTACCAGATTGTGCCCCAATTTTCCTCTGGAGAACCACATCTTCTCTAGTCTCACAGTCTACAAGCTTCGGTAGTGGCAATTCCAGCAACAGAGCCAAAGACGGGCATGTGACTCAAATCTGGTCGGTCAGACTGTTGGATCCCACGGCTCTTGTAAGGATGGTTCAGGACCCAGTCAGAGCCAGCAATATGTAGTCTCAGGGTTTTGCTGGGACTGTTGAGAGAGAGGGGCATCCGTCTACTCTTTTTCTGCTAGAACCACTGGTAAGAAAGAAAAGGTGAGCCGGGTGCTGCTACAGGTTTTGTGTGAGAAGGAGGTCAACACAAAGGCAAGCAAAACCAAGAAACGGTTGATTTGTTTGAACCTCGCATAGATCCAGCATTGCCTGAAGACAGCCCTACCTTTGGTCTCTTCAATTGGGTAAGCCAACAAAACACACACACTTTCTTTCCCCTTCCCCTTTTGCTTTTTAGCCAGGGAAGTGAGTTTTTTGTCACTTGCAATCATAGGTCTTGACTAAAATACTTGTCCATAAATATATCCTGATTGGCTCTTCAAAACACAAAAGAAGAAAACAAAACAAAACAAAACTCACAACTAACGAAAACCTGAAGGCCTCAATTCCCCATTTCTTTTTCTTTTAAAACTTTCTTACACCTCAACTCTGGACTTTCTTCAAGTGACTATCGTTATGACATGGCTGAGCTTTTCATAATTTGAGGGACAAACAATTCAAATAAAACTGAGATGTACCCTGATCCCTTATCCTCTTAAACAAATCAGCAGCTGCTTCTGGAAGGAGGCCCTCAGTGAGGGCCAAGCATTGAGAAGGATGCTGTGGCCATGAGCTCTGCTCTGTGGTGGAAGCTGATTGCCTCTGAACAGCATGATGGTTTAGACCATGTGCAATAGTGCCATATGCAATCAGGGTTACTTGGGTTTGAGTGTTACTTCCACACTCATTAGGTGTGTGATCTTGGCCAGGTTGCTTAACTTCTATGAATTCAGCTCAAACTGGCTTATCATTCAAGAGGAGTTTATTGGCTTGTGAACTTGGAAAGTCCAGGGAGGTATCTATCTTCAGACTGGACTGGATCCAGTTGCTCAAATGATATACATTGGGAACCTGTGGTGCTTCCTGTCAGGGCTGGATCTCCAAGCTGACTTTCATTTGGGCTGACTTCAATCTCAAGCAGTTGGGTTCATTCTCGTGGGAGGAACATGGCCTGGAAGAGCTCCAGGCTTACATCTTCCTGGCTTCGCTCTCCCAGCAGAAAGCACACACCTCATGCCCTACAGCTCCTGTGACAATCTGAGGGAGAGCTCTTAGCAAGACAGCTTGGGTCACAGGCATGTATCTGGAGTGTGGCAGTTAGGTCAAAGATGGGGGAGAAACATTCGTTTCTCCAAGGAAAAGCAGGGGGCTGTTCCTGCAAGAGAGAGCTTGGTGGTAACAGGGTAAAAACAACAGATGCCACTTCTTACTCTCCTAGGCTGTGTTCTCTGGGGGAAAACTGGAAATGTAATAGTTCCCACTTCACAAAATTTTTGTAAAATGAAATGAGTTAATGTTTGGGGAGCAGATGCTCTTGGTGCCCCACCCATATCCCCACAGCCCTTAACCATTTTCACGTCTGTAGCCCCAGATCCTCACGTCAGGCTCTGCCTGCGGACTCTCTGCGGCTGCCAGACCCCACTTTGTCCGTGTCTGCCGCAGGTCATACAGCCTGGGGAGTTAGCAACAGTGGGGAGCAGCCTTTAGCTGAGAGCTGGAGGGTCAATACCCAGGCCCCGCCCCCCTTGCCCTTGAGATGACAAAAGGTGCCATGGCCACTGCTCCAAGGGTTCCCAAACAGTACTGAGTTCCAGCGGCCCCCAGTAGCACCCATCACGCCTCCTCCATTTCTCCTTTCACTTCTCTTACTTCCCTGCCATGTTTCCCAGGGTCTCCTCCCAAACATGCAAAGGACCCTGCCATCTTGTCTCAGGGAAGCCACCAAGGAAGAAAGGTTATCCTGCTCTACCATCATGGTGGACATAATACCACAAGCACTCAGTACCAGCTGGCTAGTGGGACTGCCGCCGTGATTTCTGGCCTTCGTTTCCTGTCACCTCCGTGCCGTGCCCTTCCTTCTGCCCTTGCCTTTCTGCACTTTTCACTGTTTCGCAGTTCCTGTGCCCTCCGCCGTGTCTTACTACTTCTTCATTTCTCTCTTTCCCCTGGGAAACTCTAATTTTGAAGAGAGGATGGAAATTTTTCAACAATTAACAGAGAACTGGCACCTAGAAAAACTGGTAGATCCAACAACGCTTGTCGGGACTGGCAACGTCTTGAAGGCAGGAAGGATGCTGGTTTTCCCTTTGCCTGAAGAGGAACACATGAGTCTGTATTCAGAGGGCGAATAAGACGAATTAGCCGACTTTATTTTAATAAAGGAAGGAGGCTCGATGAAATCTACTTCCTCTGTGTATCACATCTGCTTCCCTGCTGCAGTTTTAGCCAAAATGATCATTTTTTAACCACATCCACGACAATTTGGCCTCTCACATCTGCAGAGCAGAGCCACTGTTCACTAAACGATCCTCTGGTGATATTAGACTGTTAATGCACCTCATTTACACACAAAGAACACACGCCAGCATCATCTGGACTATTAACCAATTTCCGATATGAGATTAATGCAAAACTGATTTCTTGGGAGGGGGGAAGGGTTTATGAATAAAGATGGATTTTCTCATTAATGGAGTGATATCAGTTCCACGCATCACACATTTTTGGTGTGACACGTTGTGACTTGGCAACATGACAAGAATGCATGCAGAAGAAAGTTTGGTTTGTCTTGAGAGAACCAACACAGTGAATTCAGAAATCAAAAGCTTTCTGTTTTGGGTTTCTATCTTCAGACCTCTGAATACTGCACGGCAAGAAGTTGGCAAGGCGGCTGGGTGATCTTTTCTCAATGAGCCTGTAGCTCTCTCAGCTTCCCGAGGGGTTGTCTGCATCTGTTCTGGGCCCCAGTGGGGGTAAAGTGGGGGTGGCTTGTTTTTATGTTGTTGGGAACCAGCAAACAAGCCTCCCTGTTACTGTGCTCGTGCCAGGTGAACAAACCTACTGAGGAAGAATTCTTTCAGAGTGACAGGGCTGCCCTGGAAGAGGGGTGAGCTGGGCAAAGAGGGAGGCATTTTACCAGAAGTCTCTCCAGGTGGCCCTCCTTGGGCCTTCCCTGCTTAAAGAGCTAGAGATTTGAAAGCAGCCAAACGGTTGTGGCCAGAGGCCAGACTTCCTTTATACAAATGTTTCCCTGTTTGCTGCTCAGAGGAGATTCTTTCCACCTGTTCCTGACTTCCCCAACCCTCCCCCCGCACCACCCCAGCCCCCACGCCCGCATGTCTCTACAGGTCTAGGGCCTGCTTTGTGGATCCGTGCACCATTTTCCTGTGTGTCTGGAGATGGGAGAGATACATTTTCAGGGAAAGAGAAGTCACAAGCCAGAAGTCTTTGGTTCGACACCCAGCTCTGCCTTTCACGTGCTTAGCTGTCAGTTGGAGGAGGTTGGAGGAAACTGAGGAGCCTCAGTTTGAAACAAACATAGTAATAGCTTCATGACAGGGTCCTCATGAAGAGTGGATGAGCTAGTGACCGTGCCATCCGTGTTAAAGGAGCACATCTCACACAGGTACACGAATCACTAATTGGGGCAGTTAGAGGGGGAGAACCATGCTCTCTCTTCTTGGGGGGTATGTGATCCATATGTGAGCAATGCTATGATGGGCTTGGTTAGAGCTAGATGGGAGAGGTGTGGGCGGGTCTCAAAGTTTGGGTTCAATTCCTACTACTTTGTAGCTGGGTGACCTTGGGCAGTTTCCTTAGCATCTTTGAGCCTGTTTGCACAACTGCGAAATGGGGATAAAGTGTCTGGATCTTCTAGGATTGCTGTGAAGAATGAATCCACTCATTCAACAACTAGGAAAGGGGAATCACAGAGAGAGAATTAACTTCCTCTACTGGGACCCAAGCTGAAACTAGGGAAGCAATAAGCACCAGCAGACACAAAATGTATGTTTGGACTAAAATATAAGTTGATCCTTGCATAACATGGATTCAAACTCCACAGGTCCACTTATATGTGGATTTTAGAAAGTAAATACAGCACAGTACTGTGAATCTATTTTCCCTTCCTTATGCTTTTTAAAAAATAACAATTTCTCTTCTCTAACTTACTTCCTTGTAAGGATACAGTATATAATACATATGAAAAATGTGTATTAACCAGCTATTTATGTTGTTGGTAAGGCTTCAAGTCAACAGTAAGCTATTCGTAGTTAAGTTTTTGGGGATTCCAAGTTAGACCCAAATCTTCGACTCTACGGGGGTCTGCCCCAACCCATGCATTGTTCAAAGGTCAACTGTGAATGAGATTAGATTATAGACTAGATTTCTTTTTTTTTTTTTTTAAGATTTTTATTTATTCATTTGAGAGCAAGAGAGAGAGAGAGAGAGAGAACACAAGCAGGGGGCGGGGGAGAACACAAGAGAGAGGGAGAGAACACAGAGGGGCAGAGGGAGAAGCAGACTCCATACTGAGCAGGAAGCCCGACATGGGGCTGGATCTCAGGACCTCAGGATCATGACCTGAGCTGAAAGCAGATGCTTGACTGACTGAGCCATCCAGGTGCCCCTAAATTATAGGCTAGATTTCTATAGAAGCAATATTCTGTATTTCTATAGTAGAAATATTATCTACAGAACTTGATTTAGACAGGAGAGCTAAGAAATCCCAGGCATTGGTCCTCATCTTATATTTTCCAGTATTTTTACATTTAATATTTATAGGAGTGAGACTGCAGAAGAATTAAAACGGGGGACAGCATGAAGAATGCTTCCCTCTCTCCCCAAGCCTGGAGACAAAGGAAACAATGGAAGGAATGATGGAAGTGAAGCCCCTCTATTCAATAGTGGTGAGATCAGCACTAATTTTGATAACGGAATAGAATTTCTGTGGGTCTAATACTTCTTAAAAACTATTGTATTTTCGAAGCGAGGTCAGTCAGCATTATTTAGGTCTGAAGTTAGTGCATTAAATTTCATCTCTCAATGTTCTTTTTGACATCAGTTTTTTAGAAAAAAAATCCTTTCCCCTTCGTTAAAATCTGTAGTGGCCAGTGTGGTTAGGGACCACTGATTTGAAACACCATTGTTCATGAACCCAGAAAAAAGGATGATGACCTATTTTTTTTTTTTTAAAGATCGGTTGACATAGCTTTGAAAAATAAGTCAATCTCAAAAAACAAAAACAAAAACAAGTATTTAGCCAGGAATCTAATGTTTTCTGAATCTCTACTTGGGAGCCAGGGTATTTGCAAGAAGACAGAAACTGTTTTTCTAGAGAGATCCGTTCTCCTGCTTTATTTCCCCTCTGAAATCATGAGCCGATGTTTGTGACATCACTGGGTTGCTGTGGAAATGTTTATTTCACAGAGGATTTCAACCTCAAGTGGGGAATTTGCAGGAGGAAGTGTGAAGTCTTGGAAAAACACAATTGGTTTGAATAAAAATGGGCAGCATTTGGAAAAAGAATTCAGACAGAAAACGATATAAATTGCCTATAACAGATTGTTTCAAGTTTTCCTGTGTTCACATACTTGTAAGAGGCATCTTACACCGATTTGCCCATTTTTATTTGAATTTTACTCACTAGAAAGATCTGTATAAGAAATTCGGGAGAGCAGGTAAAGAATGGCTTTTTGCATTAAAAAAAAAAAAAACAACTTTTGACTACTCAATTATTAAAATTGAGAAAAAGGTTTAGTCCTAAAATACCATTTTGAGGTGGGGGGGGATTATATTCGTTTATATTTTTAGACCATTCAGCAGACTTAAGAGAAGAGCTCCATTTAAAGAATTGCGACTCAAGGGGCCAGAGTTTTAGATGCAGAACCTACAAAATCCCTTTTCGTTTTAAACTGTTAAATCAACAGAATGCTAGGCTAGAGCCTTTCTTCCTGCTGGGGCAGTATTGTCCCCTAAATCCACTTTCCAGTTTTCTCAGCCTAGCCTAGTTTGATGTAGCATTGACTTAGCTTAACTACAGCAACCGGCGAAAGGAAGTGGGTTTGCATTTGGGATGGGAGGAGGTGGCCACGAGTCTATGTGTGTGCCTGCGTGTGCGCACGCGGGGGACGAGGGGCACAGGGAATCGAGACACAGCAACTGTGTGAAAATAATTTCCCCATGGCTGGAAGAGGGGTCTCTGCACGGGAAAGCAATTTTAGGAATTTAAAAAAAAAAAAAAAATCTTCAAAGAGGGCGGGAGGAAGGCTTGCCGGGAGGGTGCGGGGCGTAGCGAGGGACTTGTGCGTCTCCACCGGCATCCTGCTGTCCTCCTCCCCTCGCGCCCACCTGCCCGCGGCCGCACCCGCGCCCCCTGCCGTCCCGGGGCGCTCACGGCCCGCCGTGGGGGTGGGGGGCTGCAAAGGTCTGGCGGCGCGGGCTGATTTAGAGGCCGGGGCTGTAGTACAGGCTGTCCCCGGCAGCCGGCGGAGTCAGCGCGCCCACGTGACGGCCCCGGCTCTCCGGTGAGCTCCCCAAACAGACGCACACCCAGCCACACGCGCGCACACACACACGCACGCACCCCCGCGCGCACACGCCCGCCCGCCCGCTCTGCCTCTGCGCCCTCCAACCCGGCTCGCTCATTCTCTCGCCCTCTCGCTTCCCCTGCGGTCTCTCGCTCTGCGCGCACACACCACACACACGCACACGCACACACACACGCGCGCACACACGCAGCCGGCACAGGCGGCGGCGGCGGCGGCGGCTGCCCAAGTCAGGACGAACCTCTGTAGGTACGGTCTTGAGAAGGCGGCAGCGGCGGCGGCGGCGGCGGCGGCGGCGGCGGCGGCAGCGGCAGCCCGAGCATCCCTCCTCACCCGGAGAGCGAGCACCGCCGAGAGTTTGCGTTCCCTTTGCCGTTCCCTTCCCCCTCCTTCTCTTTATTTTCGAGAGAATTTCTTCTTCGCTTATTGGTTTAATTTGATTTTGAAAATTTTTGGTTGCTTTTGTGTGTGTGCTTTTTTTTTTTTTTTCTTTCCTCATTTTATTTGCATCCAGAGCATGGCGGGCTGCGGGCTGTCGGAAGACACCTTCTTCTCTTCCTTCTTTTACAACTACGGCTCCTCCTGGGAAACCCCTTCCAACCAGGTAAGGGGTGGCTCGGGGCCCGGCGGCGTCGCGCCCTGTGCCCCCTGCCGCGCTCTCACTTGGCATTCGGCGGGGGAGGCAGAGGCTTGGGAGGGGGTGGGGAGGCCCGGGGGCCAAGTGGGTCGCACTGTCTGGGTCAGTGCCAACCGGCGAGAGGAGGTGCCCCCAGTCCCCAGAGCTAGCTCTCCAGTCTCCAGGGGCAGTAGCGTTCCTCCCGTGCCCAATCTGCCTCCACCCGCCACCACCTCCTAACCCAGCGGAAACCCGAGGAAGAGGCAGGAGCCAGCACGTTACCCCGAACAACTCCTGGCAAAACCAGGGAACTCGAGCGCAACCTTCCCCAAGTCGCCGCGGGCGCCGCGCCCCTGTGCGCCCGGCGCCTGCCCGCCCTCCAGTTGCGCCGAGGGGCTGCGGAGCTGTGAGTCCCCCGCGACGTGCTGTTCCCCTTCCACCCCCCCCCCCCCCCCCGCCACCCCAGGGCCCAGAGCCACCTCTTTCCCTAAAATGGCTGCAATCTCAAGTGGAGGCGTCCCTTGACCCCGCGGAGGCGGGGGGGGGGGTGGATGCTCCGGCGCCCGTGACCCGGCGCTTCCCCTGGCGCGCACAGGCACCCCACAAACACACACACTTAACTTTGATGACTGTGCAATGCAGTCCAGCTGCATCGTGCCCTCGACGCTCCCCGCCGCCGGCCTGTAGGTGTGCAAGTCGGTGTGAATCCGGGGTGGAGGGGCCGTGGAAGCTAGAGGTAGACGCCGGAAGGGGGGGCGTGGAAGGAGATGGGTGTTAGCCGGACACCCGTAACCTGGAGAGACAGGAGTGTGCTCAGGGTCTAGGGGTGCAAAAGCTATTCTGGGAGCCAGAGCGAGAAAGAGAGAGAGGAAAAATGCCTTTTAATTAAATAACTGTTGTAGTCTGCTGCCCCCACCGCTTGTTTGGTGAAAGTCTACAGGCATCTGTCATCTCCAAACTACGCGGGGAAGTGGAGCTGGAGTCAGGGAGGGGAGGGGTGTGTGTGTGTGTGTGTGTGTGTGTGTGTGCGCGCGCGCGCCTGAGTGTGTGTGTGCGTGTGTGTGTACGTACACGCGCATGTCCAGGCTAGGGAAAGTTGGGGCCGGAGGAGAGGTGAAGAGCAATGGTGAAAGGCAGCAGCAACTCGGTGGGCGGTCGGGGCTCCAGGGCGCGGGGGATTCCCGGGCCCCGCGGAGCGCACGCCGCGGGGGGAGCCGCGCGGCGGGGCGTTGGGGGTGTCTAGGAAAAGAGATCTATTCGGCCCGGCTCACCCGGCAGCCGCGGCGTCTCTTTTTCCCAGTCTACCAGCCAGCCTCGGCCGCTCGCGGGGCTGCCCGCCGCACTCGCCGGCTCTGGCGCGCTCCCTCCCGGGCCCGAGGCGCAGCGCGCTCGTGTGAGCTCCAGGCTGAAAAGCCAACCCCCCCCCCAAAGCAAAACAACCCCAAAATGCGCTCTGCCGCCCCCTCCTTACCCTCAGTTTCTAAGAAACGGAAATCCCCAAACTAGTAGTTGCCGGCCGAAGCCCTGGCGTCTCCGTGAGAGCTCTCCGGAAAGCGCCGCGGCCATCCGAGTGAATAATACATAAGGGCGGCCCGGGAGCCCCAGAGAAGCTCCTGCCGCCACGGCAAGCAGCAGAGGGAGGCGGCGGCGAGCTCCGGCCAGACTGCCGGGCCGCCGCCGCGGGTGGGGGCGTCTGGGCGGCCCCGGGGAAGCGTACCCGGCGCGGAGCTGCGGGTGGGGCAAGAGGGCGGCCCAGGCGCGTGAAGTGAGGGTTTGGGGGCAAGGCAGCCGGGAAAGGGGAGGCCCGCTGTGAGTAGAAACTTGAAGAACTGCCGGTGTGGTCGGACTGGCTGGAGTTAGGCGACTCGGAGTGGGGTGGGGGGTGCCCTGGCTGCTCGTGGCCGGTGCAGGGGGCTTTCTTCAGGCCACCCTGCCCTGTCTTGCGGGGCCCCGGTGCTCTCTCCGTGCCTCCCCGCGCCGGCTCTCGGTAGCCGGGAGCCAACGACCGCTCCGGCTCGGCCAACTCGTGCTCTCCAGGAGCGGGAGTACGCGCGCCCGTGTGCGAGTGTGTGTGTGTGTGTGTGTGTGTGAGAGAGAGAGAGAGAGAGAGAGAGAGAGTGTGTGTGTGTGTGTGTGTGCATGTGTATGTGTGTGTGTGCGCGCGCGCCTGTGATTGTCGATGAGTCAGAAACCAACCCCAGCTCGCTTTTAAGGACCAAGACGAGTAGGAAAGCCTAGACCCTCACACCCAGAGCCACCCTGGCGGGCATTTGGGACTCGGGGATTCCTTGGCAGCACCGCGCTCCCAGTCCCGGAGTCAGATGCGTTGGGATAAGTTTCGAGGCGCGTACCTCCGACCTGTATCTCGAGGCCGCGAAACTCGGGCACTGCGTTTTCCTCTGAAAAGAGAAAGGAAGGGTGGAAGGAAGCTCGCGGTGAAACTGCTTTACAGCGGTGGGAGCTTTGGCAACATCTTGGATAAAATAGGAAACAAGTCTTTGGAGAGCGTTTAAAAGCGAAGGGACGCGGCCCGAATTTTCAGGACTGGCAATCACGTGCAAACTCCTTGGAAACCGAAGGAGGTGGGCGAGAGGGAGGGGAGATGGGCAGGGTCAGAGTAAAGGGAGCCGAGAGCCGGAGAAGGCGGGGGGTAAGGGGGAACATTTTAAAAAAGAGGAAAACTGTCGGTTTCCTCGGGTGAAGTTAGTTTGACTTGATTTGGAAAAGCTTTTTCCCAAAAGGCAAGATCTTCTAGAAAGGAAGACTCGTGTTGCTAAGAAATTAGGAAAGAATTTCTGATAAAGCAGCTGGCGCTGCTCTTGGATGATTCGCTCGCAGGCTGGTATTGGGTGGCGCGCTACTCTCAGTGCGGTGGAATTGTGTGGTGGGGAAAGGGAGATTATTTGAAATATTGATCTCCTTCCAGTGGTACGGTATGAACTTTACGATAAAGTACAGAAACAAATGAGAGATGTACGTCATTAGACTGAGGTGCCCTCAAGTGCTACGGAAGCTTTAATCTTTGGTGGTGAACGCAGCCAGGCAGTGCGTCTTGCCAGGATTTGCGGTTTCCAACGCGGCCGGCTCTCCATTTTCAGGGCTGAAGAATGTATGTGCATAAGGACCTAGGTTCCTAGTGCTCCACAGTTCACATTTTCAGCGGTTGAGCCTAGGCACAGAACTGAGAAACCTGCTCCCAACTCTTCCTCCGCTGAAACAGGATAAAACAAAGGCAACACTAAAACTCATCTTGGACTCAGGCAGGGCTGCTGTGGGGAGGCCTGGGCCAAATTTGAAAGAGTGAGACTTATTCATGATTTTTACCTGAATTGCTGCCAAAAAGCTTACAAATCCTCTATTCCCTAAAAATAGCAATGCTCTTCAAATGTAATTTGTTTACTCTTCCTCAATTAAAAATAAAACCATCTTCCTAGTGTTATAAAGTGCTTATGAAGGTAAGGGTTGACTGTACTAAAAAAAAAAAATCAAGCTTTTTATTTCTAGATCAATATGATGTGCTCTCAACATCTAATACCATGTAAAAGGAGCCTTTTTACAACATCAATAGCAGGCAGGCATGTCTCCCTAAGAACCTCTTTTCCTGGAATCACAAGGCATTTTGATTTGCTTTTATTTTCACAAGAAACATGATTATGACACCTCTGGTTATAAACAAGCCAGTGAAAAAAATAATGAGGGTGGGGGTTCTTTATATAGAAATCGAGAAATTTGGAAACAACTGGGGCATTTGTTCGTTACTAAACCCCAAAACAAAACCTCCAACCCAGCCTTGAATCATCTTCGACTGGAAGATTTTTTTAGTTTAGTTTTTTTTTTTTTTTCCCCTGTGACATTTTATCACCAAGGCTGGGGGAGGGGGAATTGGGGTGATTTTTTTTGGAGAGAGCCCAATGTGTATGAGAGCCGAAACTGCATCTGTTACCATTTGAAAACTGGGAAATCCCATCTTATATCTGAAGAGACCATGTTGCAGATATTTTGCACCTACTTGCCAAAGTGCAAAACATACCATAGTGCGAGTGTGTGTGTGTGGGGGGGAAGCATCTGCTTTGGTGGAATTTATTTCTTCAATTAGAATGAAAACCCCAATTAAAGTGTGTATGTGAAATGTCTCTGATTTGGCTCCATGCAGCAGACAGCAGACCATTCTTTAATTTACAGTTTCACGCCTAGGGATGGCAGTAGTGCAAGCTTCCAAAACCCAGCATTATCTTTTTATGTTGTGCTTTTCAACCTGCGAGTCTCTCCTGTAGATGTTTGAGCTTTTCTGTCTCCATCACGACTCTGACTGTGGAGCGGTCATTACTGCTTGCTGGTTTGGACCTGGGTCACCTTATTTAGTTGTCACTCTGGAAGCCCAAATCGAAGCAGGCCAGGTCTGTATGATATTGAATCAATGAATGGAAAGTGAAAAATGGAGCCAATTAGCTCACTGCTTGGATATCCATGAGGCCAGACATCTGACTTTACTCACCTGATTGACCAGTTCTTTGGTTACTGGATAGCTCAGCCCAAGTTTGTGAAAAAATACTACCACCAGGCTTGAGTCTGCTCTTTTACTTTTCTTACCCACCGCTCAGCCCAACCCCCACCACTCCCTCACTTTCCCTCACATACAGACCAGAAATGTAAAATGGCATCCTTAGGGACACACACTATCTTTCTGGATGGAGTAGGCAGTGACTGTTTTGAATTCAGCCCTGGGCTTTTGTTGCCAGTACCTGTAATTCTTTGTACTCACTCTGTCTTTTCAAGCAGGATAGAAGTTTCAGTGCAGAATCATTAAAGGATGTGGGTAAGTTGTTGACAACTTCTGCTGACTGCCTATTTTTTTTTGTTTTTGTTTTTTGTTTTGGCTTGGCATAACTTCCATGAATATGGATAGCCAGAGCAGAAAGCAGCCCACTGAGGAACACTTCTCCATCCAGTCCAAGTACTATAAAAAACTCAGTATTTTTTTTCCTCTCTTCTCTGGATATTTCGTAATTTTTAAAATAGTAACAATGTTTGGATCCACGGAGAGGAGCCAAAACTTGGGAATGTCCTGCATTTACAAGACTGTTAGAAAAGCAGTATCTTAAAGTTCAAGAAAATATAAACTGGATTTCTATACATTTTAAGCATTTTTATTTCCTTGAAGATGTACAGATGAACCGTAAAATTATTTTTACATGCATTTCTATACATTTACCTTAAACACTTTTTAGAAATCTACTTTGAAATCCAGCTCACCTTACCCCAGTTTTCCCAACATTGGATTTCTCCTAGGTAGAAAGAAAAGCAAAAGAGACTTGTAATGTCTTCAGTTCCTTGTGGTCCTTCCAATAAGTCTAGCTTTCCTAAGGCACCAGCTTGGAAATACTGTTTGCTTTTCTTTGTAAAATTCTGTTAACCTAAAACTTAGGAAACAAGCAGCAGTGACGAGAGCTACTGTTAATTAATGCTGTTTCAAACACTTTACATGTACTTGATTAATTTAATCTCTAAGACAACATGTGAATTAGGTCCTTTTTTTTTATTATTCCCATTTTACAGATAAAGGAAATAAGGCTCAGAGAGTTAAATATTTTGTATAAGATATCAGTGCTAGGTAGGGGCAAAACTGGGATATCTCCCAGGCAGTCTGGTTTCAGAGCCTACAGTGCCAGCTAATTCTTACTTTCGACACTTCTTCCTCTCCAGTGCAGTGTAAAAACATCACGCGGCCACATGTACATTTCCAGCAAGTTTGTGATGGTGTCCTTCATTTGCCAGTTTTATGAAATAGTGAAGATCTCCTTCGTGTGCGCAGGTTTGCCCATTTTGTTTCCTGGTTATTAACATAACCAGATAAAATTCTCTTTGGTAAATGAGGTGAAGTCATCCGTTTCAGCAAAATCAACCATAACTATCTGATTTTCTTATTTTTTCTTGGTGATGGACTTAATGTTTGAGATTGCCATTGTTCTTGGTTTGAATGAGTGGTTGATCCAGCTTTATTTTATTTTATTTTTAAAGAATTTATTTATTTGAAGGAAAGAGAATGAGAGAGGGAGCATGAGATGGGAGAGAGTCAGAGGGAAAAGCAGATCCCTGCTGAGCAGGGAGTCCCATGAGGGACTTGATTCTGGGACTCCAGGATCATGACCTGAGCCGGAGGCAGATGCTTAACAGACTGAGCCATCCAGGTGCCCCTCGATCCAGTTTTAGGGATAGACAGGGTCTTTAGGTTGCCAGCTCCCAACCTCAGATAATTATGACTTAGTAAAGGGCCCATTACAAATGTATGCGAATATTGCTAAAATAACACTCTATAGAAAAAATGTAATTTTAACATTCACGAATAGGATAATTTTATAAATAATTACTCAGATGCATCAAAACCCGGTCCTATATGTGTGTGTGTAGGTATTAAATACATATATTTTTTGGCATAGACTTACTCTCATTTTGTAAGCAAACCCACAGCATGTTGGGTTTGTCCTGTATTTAGTTATGTTTGCCCTTTAGTCCTGAACTTTTTCAGCATGGCCGTGTTATAATAGGTGTCTTTTGCATTGAATCACCCATCTAACATTTATGTCCATCATGAACTAATGCCCCTTACTGGTTCATCCCTGATATTGTGATCTTCCAAAATATAGTCGTGGAAAGGGGAGGGAAAACATTAAATGTCAGTAGTTACAGCAAGACAGCTCTAGGAAGAGGACAGGGTTTCTTGCTGTTTTCACATTCCTTTGGCCCTAGCGGAAATGTAAAAGTGCAGGGTTTGCATTGGAATGAGAATGGGGTCACCTACCCTTTGTAGTCATCATCAAGGAAGCAGAACTTCCTTCCAGAGAGACCATAGGAAATCAATGATCACACTTTGCCAGTGAAGAGGTAAATGTGGACAGCAGACGGCATTAAATAAAAGGGCAGCAGAAAAGTGATTTACTCTAGAAGGCAGTGTGACTTTTTGGTCCATTCAAAGAATTCACATTTTTGATTTAATAATTATATTTAAATATTTTCTTTTGGATTTTTGTTTTTTTTAAAGGGAAGGAGAAATGCCATTAGGTGATGCTACTGTCTTTTCACTTGAGCATAGCTATTTAAGGAAAACAGAGTGTCTGGAATATGGTAACAGAGACCCCCCTTCTCTTATTTTTTTTTTCTTAATAAGAATTGACCTGATTTATTACAGTTATGGATTTCTGTTTGTTTTTTAAATTTCACGTAGTCCCTGATGCAGAGGGGAAGCTTGACACGGGGGAAGGAGTGTTGCAGAGAGATCCTCATACAGGAGAGGCATGGGGGTGCAGAGAAAGAAGAGACTTGGTTGGTGATTGCTGAAATAAAGGGAAGCATAGGTTTGGAAGCTCAACCAAATGGAGAAAAGCAGGTGTGCAGTTCTAACATGCGTCCCCTCTTTTGCGTGCACTTCTGATTGCTTTGTGAGCACGATCTCCTTCCATACATGTGAAGGATCGAACTTCAGGTAATAGCTCAGGGGGGAAATTGAGCTTTGGGCTTATATCTGGAAGAATACAAAATATCCATGTAATGTCTTGCCTGAAAGCATATCAGAAAGTGTGTTAGTTGTGTAACAACAAAACAAAACAGGAAAAAGAAACACAAAGAAAAAGAGAGAAAACTAGAAAACTCTCACCAACAACCCCTACCACATTTTGCTCCAATTTATTATTTCCAGTAGCAGTTTAGTCCCTAATGTTAACAATGAGTGATTATGATTCTGTAGTTTCGTTTACAGCATGAATTAGCATTTTGTTTTCTGTTACGGCTTTTGAATGAGGAATTATAATGTATAATTTGCTGAAAATAGATGTTATCATCTCTTAGGATGAGAACAACCACATAAACTTGAACAAATGATAAAAATGGAATCAATTACATTTCAAATGGAAGTAGTTTACAAACCTCCAAATACAAAGTGGCAATAGTAGCTGGTTATTGTAACAAATAATTAGTTTTTTTAAACAACATTTATTGAATTCCATTGACAATTTGGTAATTGTTCACAGTCGACTGTAGCCCTCCCTCTTCCAAAATGAAATGTGGCGTGGAATGACTGCATTTTATAAACTGCAGTTTTCCTCATTATTTAGTGCTGCAATCAAAATGTATATATATTTGCATATGTAACCCCTTCTTAGCTATAGAGGAACACATGCAATCAAATAAAACGATGTCACTAAACCTCCTCGAGGGCTTGAGATAAACACCCAAGGGCTGATGATTGACAGTGTTTTCAGGTTCCAAAGAAACAAAAGAAGCAACTAGTTTGCATGGGTGTGTGTGTGTGAGTGGATGTTGAAGGGGGAAATGTTTGAAATGATTTGTCAAATAGACGTCCTATTTTTACGTGGGTGAGAATTAATTTCTCTTTGCACCGCCAGCCCTCCTTCTTTTGCCCTTCTGCAGTGTGTTGTCCTGGTTCGTGTGTATGCTCCCCACCCACGCTACCCAGGAAGCTCTGTGCAGGAAGGCACTGCACCTGCCTGGGCTCTGGGGCCCTCCTCGTGCCTAGCCTGTAGTAGACAGAACAGATGGGTTGGCTAAATGGCTGAGTTTTCAGAAAACAGTTTTATACCATTATATGTGTCACATTATTTATGGCTCTTTGTTCCGTCTTAGGATGATGAGGGCAAGGCCATGCTATTTTTTTGAAAACAGGGATTTGACTCGGAGGATAAATAAATCCTGCCTTCATTGAAGCATCTCCAGGGAAGAGCATGATTGGTTCACCAAGGGCTCACTGGACCTCTTAATTTTTAAAATGAAAAAAATTATGAAGTATATACTTCAATTAATAAATTCAGAAAGGAGAAAGGAGGAAAAGTGGACATCTGAGGGTTTTGATTTTATTTTTAATTTTTTGGGTAACTGCTACAAGCTGAGTGGATCATTCATTTTTGATTATTTCTAAGATTAATCTATTTCTTTAAAGTTAATATGCAACGAAATATGTTCCACATCACTTTATTTTTAGATCCCACGACTCAGTCTGAAACAAATCAGTGGCGCATTATAAACACACGAGAATGTATCTAATGACAGGAGTCAGGCTGAACAGATGCTAAAATAGATGGATGCATCGTGTGAAGTCGAGGGAGCTGCAGGAGGGGATGGAAAAAAAAGTCTCTAGAAGTTGGAGGGCTTGTGAGGTGAACACTATGGAGACTTTTTCCCCGTTAATATGTGCTTGCACAGTTCAGAGCAGAAGGGACCCCATTTGCTCCTGCATGAAAAGAGGAATCACGATATCCGTCTCCTAGAATGTTAGCAAAGATCCAGGGATGTGATTGACTAATGCAGGGCTGAGTCAGTGTTAGGTCTTATCAGTCAGTCCTCAAATATTTATAGAGTACCGACCGATGTGACAGCCTGGCAGAATGTCTGGCACATAGTAGATTCTTAATACATTACGTGGAGTAAGGTATAATAGAACCCATGTATCGAACACTACCAGAAACTTGCAGAAACCTTGCAAAGTGCTTGATGTGCACTGACTCATGTCGTCATTAAAATAACCCTGTGAGGGGGGTGGGTGCTCTTACTCGGATTACATATGACTTGTTACCATCGAGGCAGCTGAAGCACAGAGACCACACAGCTAGGAAGCGGTCCAGCCAGGATTTGGATTTAATGCATCTGGCTTCCAAGCCAGGGTTTTAACTATTGAGCTAGGCTGCCTTTGGGTAGACGAAACAATGGATGACAGAGGAGAATCAAAGAGGGCTAAAACACGTTTCCTTAGGCATGGCTGTGGGTTACAGGCAGAGCACCACCTATGTGCAGAGAAGCTTGGAAAATGTGTAGTGCTGTAAGAAAGGAGCAGAGACTGGTGGATGCCTGGGGGCCACAGCCACTTAAGCATCTCGCTCTTGGTTTCTGCTCAGGTCATGATCCTAGGATCCTGAGATCAAGCCCCTGCATCGGAATCCCTGCTTGGGATTCCCTCTCTCTCTCCTGCTGCCCCTCACCTACCACACCCCCATCTCTCTCTCTCAAGTAAATAAATAAATTTTAAAATAAAAAGAAAAGAGTAGAGAATAGTGCTATGGTCATTTGAGGAGGAGTTTACCTTTTACTTTTGACGGGAAGAATCACGGAAGGTTTTAAGGAGACAGTGGCATTTGATTTGGGCTTGGAAAAATGGAGAAAATTTGGGCTGGTGAGTAGAAGGATACTCACATAGAAGAATTTGCCAAGGAGTAGTTGTTAAGGGTTGTCCATTTTTTAAAAATTGCTTTTTCATTCAATATTTATTTTGTGCCTACAAGGTGCTTATCGCTGTCCTCAAGGAGTTCTAAATTAGTAGGAGACACATAGATCACAGGACATATATGAAAATTATATATATATATATACAGACATATATATAAATAAAATATCATTTGTGTCCATATATATACAGGTCTCTGTGTCCATATATATACAGGTATCATCAATGTATCCGTTACCTACTGTTTCTCTGTTTAGCCA
Organism: Mustela nigripes; assembly: GCF_022355385.1. Taxonomy (NCBI): domain Eukaryota; kingdom Metazoa; phylum Chordata; class Mammalia; order Carnivora; family Mustelidae; genus Mustela; species Mustela nigripes. Next base: position 221,962,080 of record NC_081557.1, on the reverse strand, counting down.
ACCATCCTTATCCCCTTTAAACTGTGTGAAGTGTTAGGGGGCAAAAATAAAGAACATTATAGAAAGAACAGGTGAGGGAGTGTGGTCTGTCCTAACTCACATGTCTACCTTGGAAATTTACAAGTAGGGACTTCAAAGAGTGAATCTCCCTCCAGCAGGCCCCCTCCCTTTCTCTTACTCAGCAAAGGAAGGAGCTGGCAGAGTTTGGATCCTGTGAGTAATCTAGATAGAAGACCAGCTCTCTGCTCTGTCTCCCTGTCACAAGCAAGCAAGCAAGACTTTAAACTTAGTTGGAAAGTTAAGATCTTTGCATTGTTTAAAATCTGCTCTGTTGACAATGTCAAGAAGACAGTTTAATGAGTTAAGTCCAACGTAAAATTTTATTTTGGGTCTTCCTGCACTTTTAATAGATTACTAAACTTTTTCTGGGTTAAAATTAGTCACCCAACCTAAAGAGTAAAATAACATCTGAAGTTGGGGACACACTCCGGGCCTGTGCAGTTGTGCTAATGAAATCCTTTACTTCTTTCTTTGTGAGATGTCAGACTAAAAGGGTTACATAGCTTTGTGAAAAGAGCCAAAAAAACCTGTAAAAGGGAATGGAATCATCTTTACAATGTTTATCAAAGGCTTGTTATTTTAGGAAGTAGGACTCCATTGCTAGTGGATTTTTTTTGATCCTGTTAGTAACAGTTGCATTAGAAATAATAACAAAAGTGTTTCCCCCGATTAACCTGGTCTTAAAGAACAAGTTTGCTAAAGAACAATGGGCTGATTCCTTGTCTGTATGCGTTAAAATGAATACTGGTTCATTTTCCCAAAGTTCTGGCCGTATCCGTTCCTTTACTGTACTAGGATAGCCAAGTCCGATGATGTTTTGGGGAGTGTTTGTCAGCTGTAAGATACTGTCTTTGCCATTATCATTATGATGGAAGGAGGGTTTGCTTTTTGGAAAGGGAAACCATTTTTGTATTATAGTAGCATGGAAAACAGACCCAGAAATAAAGTAAATATTAAATAAATACAAATTATTCTCAATAAGTAATAAGTAATTATTTTTAAAATGATTTCTTGCAATGATATTAAACATTTGCATTGTGGGGCCTCACTCCAGGACCCAGGATTAAATCTATATTAAATCTGCCTTCTCTGTAATGGATTCTGTCAAGCGACCTCTCAGAGAGTCCCAAACAAGCATTGACTGAGGTCCTTTCAGGCTAATGAATCCTCCCCAAGCATTACTTAGTTGTTTAAATAAAGTAATTAGAGAATGTCCTATAATATGAGAGCCTTTGGAAATATTTGAATATCCATCTTTTCTGGAGAATTTCAGGAAAATGCCTCATATATTTGGGAATATACAGTAATTAAAAGTCTTCTCGAATGGTATGCATTTCTGGAATGCTGGTTGTTACTAGCCCTTTTATGCCTACATTGTATATAAATAGCTACAACTTTTTTCTTAGTCGATTTATAAATGTCACATTTTTTTTTTTTAAATAACATTTGCACCACCCACAATGTTAAATACATTTGTTGGGCATGAAATAGGTGCTAACTAAAATCTTTATTGATCATTTGAATAGAGCAATAATAAACTTTGACTCATTATGAGAATTTAAAGATATTGGCCCCTAATTAAACAATTGCCAGACCACAGAGGGGGCAAGAATATTCCTTTAAGTATCAACCAAAAAGGATATTTGCAAATAAGGGAGTTTTTGTCTCAAAATTAGGACTGATACCTCTTGTTCTGCATTGTCAAATATAGGGAACACTTTCCTCCTTTATATTTTACTACCTAAAAAAAATATATATATGTAAACTTGGTTTTCTAGGGCACTGGTTTTGAATGTCAACTGCCATAAAACTGATAAAAGCATATTAATAATTTTTTTCTTATTATAGATATGATACATTTTGATTTGGAAATTTTTCTTAGGAAAGTAAAGAAAAGAGGGGAAAATCAAATCCATACATAATGCAAATACCTAAAGATAATCACAGGTAATATTTTAACATACAAACTTCCGTACTTTGTTCTTGGCCTTTGTATTTCATTTTTGATTGGTATCATATGTGAGTATTCTTGTAACCTGATTTTAGCCCATAAATATGACCAACGGCCATGCCGTATTTCATATGCCTTTGTATCTCTTTTAATGGCTCTATAGTATTCCACTGTGTGATTTTAGGACTCTTTATTTAACCATCCTCCTAAATATTGGGTGTTTAGGTTGTTGGCAGTTATGACTGAACTTGGTGCGTATCTATGATTGTTTCTTTAGGATAATACTGAGTAGTAGAACTGCCGGGTTAAAGGGCATAAACATTTTAGACTTTTGTGTTAATTGCTTCTCAGAAAAGAAGCACCAACTTACACTCTTCCGGAGTTACATGTCAGGGTCCTAGGTGGAGGTTCTTATAAAATGAATTCTCATAGTATAGTATTCATCCATTTGAAAACTTCAAACTAAACCTTGTTTAATGACCATTATCAGTCAGGAGGTCATACTCACTACAATGATGACCTTCTTTTGTCTTCAGATTTTGCAAGTTCCTTGGGTTGCTAGAACAAAATGTGTGTTAGGTGACCCAAGCAAATAGTTTATGTCAAGAGTTTAACTCTGGTTATCAGATGAATGTTTTTTTCTCTTTTTCCAGGGTCTATCTGCAAATACCTACTTCCTTCTGTTCTGTTGAGATCTACAGACAGAAAAATCTTTCTTGTTCTACTCACTGAATTACTTGAACTTCAAAACAAGGAATAAGCCTGGACTCTAAGCAGTATGTCTTGTCATTCTGGAGATAGTTCCAAGGGAAGAGGAATGTTGACTATATACTAATGTGTCATTATTGTTGGTCTGGTCTGAACCCAGACACAACAAATCTTAGAGGTATTCAAGAAAAGAAAAACTCTTATACAAGAGCCATAATGATTAAGTTCCACAATCAAGGTCATTCTCATTTCTCTCTAGCTTTCCCCAATTCCTTTCTCAGTTGACCTCCTTGCAGATTTTTCAGTAGTGCTTTACAACCCTTGGTCCATTGGCAATATAAACCCCCTTTCCCCAAGTCTTGTCGTTACTGAAATTTCATTCCTTTCTAAGAAAGTGCATTTTGGGGTGGGGGAAGTGGCTGTACATTTGTCTATACTCCGTAGGCCCAGAGGAACTGGGATCATTGTCACTTCCAGGACATTACTTTGGTACTACCCCTCTAAACTCTATGATCCCTGTAGCCTCCAGTGAAATTCCCATAGACTATATCAGGCCCTTTTTCCTTGCCATCTTGTCATCTTCCTGTCACTTCCCTGTGTCCTTCAGAGCCCAGAACCTGGCTCATGTCTCCTCTCTACCCCAATGGCCACCACCCAATGATCTCCAGGATCGGTACGTGGAGAATGTATCCAATAGCTTAGTTTCAGAGGGGCAACCTTTCGGGCTCCACTGTTCTGACAGCCCAGTCGCATTACCCATACCCTGGCCTCATCCTTTGGAATGGTTCTGCTTCTGGAACCTTAAATTGTGAGGTAATTATATATGACTATAGCCTCTTAGCCTTCCTGCTTCCTCACCCATTTATTTCCAAGATCTCTGTCCCCGTACTACTCTCCTTTTTTCACAGTTTATCAACCATACTATCTCCCCATTCCTTTTATAGCCATCCCAGAGCCCATGATATGTCACTTTAATCACTCTCTTGCCAAAACCTCAAAGCCCTTAATCTCTTGCCCTTCTATATCTGCTCACAAAATCTCAGTCTTGGATCAGTCCAACTAACTGTTTTGTTTGCTTCTGCTTACAAGCTGTTGACTTGCTCTTGGAAAAACCCAGTCATGCTAAAGAATGCTGTTGTAATTTTATTGTCCCCAACCTCCGTGGTATTCAATAAGCCTGTTTGGGTCATCAAGTTCACTCCCTGTCCATATCTGCAATTCCAGACACTGCCCACTGTCAACAACTCCCCTGCCCACCACTGGCTCTCTTCCCAGGTGAGGATTCATGATTATGCAATATAAATTCTGTCAACTTTTGGTCTCATATCAGGAAATCTCCATCTGTTCAGCTCCAGCTTTCCTTGTACCTGTGGATATCGTTCCCTCCCATTCTCTTTAGGATGTTGAGCCATTTGTTATGCCTTTGTGACTCCACTTAGGAATAAATGTACCCAAATCTCTCCCATCTTGAAAAATTTCTCCATCAACCTTTCCCTTCCCTTTAGAGGTGGCCTGTCACCTTTTGTTGAATAGCGTGAAAGGCCCAGCTCTTGTTGAGGACCATCCCTTTTAATGACACAAATCTATATGACTGTGACGTTGGTTTCTCTCAGTAGCTCACAGATTCTTGGAGTGAAGGGGCACATAGTGTTGCAGAGCAGGGGACCTATTGCCACGCTCAGCAAGAGACTTGTAGACAATCATTGTTTCCAAATTGCCTCCCTCTTGTTCACTTTTTAATGACCTCTAATAATGGTTTAGCCTTCACTACTTTGCTGAAGCTCTCTTCTGGCAATGACTTTGTAATTCCCAAATGCTGGGGATTCCTTTTCAATTATATATGAATTTTTTAGATGTTTGTGTGACTTTGACTCTGTCAGGAAATTCCTTTGATGTCTATTGCATCTTCTTGTCTTTCATTGTGTTTCTTCCCCTCCCTCATGGACTCTCTTATTTTGCCTGACTTTAGTTGTGGGGTCCGAACCTGGATCTCATTTCACTTGACTCTTGCTCTTCCATGGCAATCTACCCATGCATGGAAATTAGAGACATGCCTGTCTTTCAGATTTGTGTTTCCAGGCAAGACCTCCTTCCTGAGTTCCAGAACTGTTTAACCAACTGGCTCCTTGATGGTCTCATTGATATATCAAGCACTGTATGACAAAGACAGAATTCCTTATCCAGATTACGTTGTTCTTGAATTCTTTATCTATGTAAAGGGCAACAGTACTTATCGTACTTGGACTTTTGCAGGATACCAAGCGACCCAAAACTTTGTGGCTTAAAACAGCAATCATTTATAAGCACATAATTATATGGGTGGGGAATATGGGCTGAGATCAGTTGGGTGGTTCTTCTGCTGGATTTGACTAGGTTCATCTTGGTCTGACTGTTGTATCTGGCAGACGGCTGGCTGTTGACTGGGTTAGAGGAGGCAGACTGAGCCATGTATCATGAAGCCATCACCCAGCAGGCTAGCCCAAGCTCTTTCCCATAGCAGTGACTGCAAGATTCCCAAGAAAAGCAAGAGAGAGGAAGTGGCAAGGTTTCTTGAGGCCTCTTGCCTGCAACTGGTAAAACATTACTTCTGTCTTATTCATTTGGTCAAAGAAAGTCACAAGGTCATCCCAGATTCGGGGAATAGTGAAATTGATTCTACCACTGGAAGGAAGGGTCTACGAGGCCATACCACAAGGACCATGTAGGTGTGTGGTGACTGTGGGAGATGGGTGGGTGGGATGGAATTAGATTGATTTTATGTGGTTTATGCAATTGTAGTGGCCTGGCAAATCCAAAAGCTGCAGGGCAGACCAACAGGCTGAAGACCCAGGGGGAACGGCCACTTGATTTTGAAGCCCTCAGTGGGCAGAATTCTTGCTCAAAGGAGATACGTTTTTCTTCTCAAAGCCTTCTGAGTGGGTGAGGCCCATCCACATTATGGAAGGTAATCTGCTTTACTCAGAGTCACCAGTTTAACTATTAATCTTCTCCGGGAAACACCTTCACAGAACCATCCAGAATAATGTTTGGCCAAATATCTGTGCCCAGTAATAGTAATAGTAATAGTACAGGAAGATAACTGAGCTAGGATAATCAGTACTTCAGCTTGGATTCCTAATCAAATAATTCTTTCATTTTCATGATTTTGTTTAATCTAGAATACCCTTTCCCAGTACATATCATAAACTTCCACTTCATGTTTGCATAAAAACATGAACAGAGTATCTGTATTTGTGTTGTGTCTTATTGACTGGAATTAATTTCATCATCAAATAAGGCTTTTAAAGATTTCTTAAACACTCAAGGTTCATCGTTTTTTCTACTCTGGCTACAGAAAATTCCATGACAATTCCTCTTCAGACTCAGAAGATCTCTTTAAAAGGCTGGCTAACCTCTAACTCAGATATAAATATTAAGGCTTATTGGAAACGTAGTTCGTATTGCGAGTTCAAGTAGTTCGTATTGCGAGTTCAAATGTTCACCCACAAAGTCCTCTTCTGTCATGAAAGACTTTCTCAGGATCCAAAAACTCTCAAAGAAAACAATTATTATTACTTATAACAGTGAGGAATTTAAAGCAAGGTATTTTTTTTTTCTTCAAATAGCCAAACGTTCACAGACCTGTACCCCTGGGGATAAAAATATATGTTTATAAAAAATAAAAAATTTATTAAAAACAAATAAATAAATAAATAAATAAAATCTTAATAAATTAAAAAAAAAAATAGCCAAACGTTCAGATGATGAAATACTGTTTTCAAAGATGTCTGTAAGTATCTATTCCAGACTTACTATGCAGTGTTTATGAAATCAAGGGGAGAGAGAAAGTTCACTTGTGATGAATTCAACAACACAGTGGTTATTAATATGGTCATTGTTTTTACTAGTGAGTATAATTTGGGCTTTAGATTCTTTTATTTGCACCAGGAAGAAAAGAATCTCTGAAACATTTATACCTTCCTAGGAAGGTTTGCATAAGAATTCTACATTACTTTCAAGTTTTGACCTCTGCAAATTGAAGCCTATCCTTGTAGAATTTCTAAAAAGAAATTAAAGAATAACATGATGGTGAAAGATGCGGTATTGTACCACCAGCTCCACAAGATACTCTCACCTTTGGTTTTCTGATCTGTAAGATGACACATTGGAAAGGCTTTGGGTGGTGCTTGGCATGTGGGAAACACACAGAAGCTACAGTGCTGATGTTAGTTTACAAGGGCACAGAAGGAGACAAACATGGTACCTGTGAACTAACGCTAACTTGGTTTATAAGAGGAAATGGCGGGGAAACCATAATATCTATTTGACCTCATTTGTTTCTGTCCCTTTCTTGATTTGTTCCCAATATTGATGATGAGGTAACTTTCAATAAAGTATTTTCTAGGAACAAACATTTCTTCCTTTGCTGAGAAATCTCCTAGCGTAATCCACACCAGTCAGGTCATTTCTAGAAGGTCTGTTGTCTGCCTCAGATTTTAATATTTTTTCCCCTGATTTGCAAACAAAATGGAAAAAAATTGCCTATATATTTGCAGGGAATAAAAACATGTAATACCAAAGAAAATTAGAAGGCAAAACTCCAGAATAACACGATTCTTCAGAAAATACAATCCAATTATAGGAGACAGGTAATATCCAGTTCTTTTTTGGTTGACTTATAATAAATGCAGATTGCTTAGGTATTTAACATAGAGTGGTATTTCAAAACCAAATGGTGACTATTATTTCCATTATCAGTGGGAAAAGTAATGTTAAGGTAGAAATTAGTACTTGGGGTTTATAAAGGGGAAAAAGAATCTTTTGAGCAAAACTAGCTGAAAGATTATAACTCTTTTGATCTCAGGTTAGAGGATTGTTCTTTCGACAAATATTTTTGGGAGACTCTCTCATGTTCCAGGCACTGTTTTAGAACCTGGACATATAGCAGTGAGTAAGCAAGAAAGGCCCTGGCTTTGGTGGAATTTATAATCTGTCAGGTTGAGGCAGAGTGAAAACAAAAGTAAACATTGACACAGGAAAATCCATGAAATGATCATTGCTACGAAGATCTGGAAAAGGACCCTGTGCTGTATTGACAGTGACGGGATGGAGTGTGTGCTGTGGAGGGATGTATAGACTGGGGACAGGTCTGACTCAAGGGAGGTCCCCCATGGAGGTCTTTTTGGGACTTGTGGAGGTGATGATTCCAAAAGACGTCCCTTGTGGCTGCAGTAGGGCGAGTGAGGGGATGTGGCTGAGATTCAGAGGGATGTGACAGAGCCCAGATCCCCGGAGACTGCAGGTGTAACGGGAGGAATTTAGAATTCATTCTCAGTGATATGGGAATCCCCTGGAGATTTTTAAGCGGGAGAGGGACATGGCCTGATTTATGTTCTCAGAAGATCACTGTGGCTGCTTTGAGGAGGATGGGCGAGAATGAATAAGGGGAAGAGTGAACCATTGGGGCTCTTGTGTAATACAGATGAGAGAGGTGGTGCAGGCAGGGACTGAAGATGGAGAGTCATTCCCCTAAACAAAGGAGCATATGGGCAGCTGCCAACACTTAACCAGCATTGAGAGAGGCCATCTGACTGTTTGGTGGAAAGAGCAAAGACAAACCTGAAGGCAGCCCCTCGAACATTGGACAATGGATAGACCATTCTGGGCCAAGGCACAGCTGGCTGTTTCATGAAGCGAGGACTGGAAAATGTTGAGCAATGATAGATCCAGTTATATAAGAAAATAATGTTGTTTGGGTAGCGGAGCGATTTAAGAAAATTTATCACGTCAAAGTTAAGGAGTGTGTTCAGGCCAGATGCCCATGGTCCTTGGTGGCAAGCTGGATTCTACCACCTTTCTTTCTTACTCACTGCTTGTATGCCCAGGATATAGGTGTCACTGCGGTGGACACATGCTATGGACCTTTGTGAGCCTTCTGGTGTTTTTAGCAATACATGTTTTAAAGGTCTAAGTGAGCAGAACTCTGGACACCTGACTGGCTCAGTTCATAGAACATGGGACTCTTGATCTCAGGGCTGTAAGTTCAAACCTCATGCTGGGTGTAGAGATTATTTAAAAATGAAGTCAAAAAAATATAAATAAACGAGCAGACTGCTGTTGTGTTCGTTGCTGTAAAGAACAACTGCCCAGTTTGAAGAAGGGCTTGGTACCCTTCAGAAGGTCATTACCTTGGTTGTTCTGTAGAAAGGATGTCTTTTGCTGGTTGTTTCATGCAAGTGTGTCCTCCTTTTGTTTGCAAGAAAGAACCCCCCGCACCCAACTCACACACACAAGGCTTCGGTGGACAGCAGATGTAGGGTGAGGATTCAGATTCATTATGGGACCGAAGGTCAGAAAGTGAACTGAAGCCCCATGTCATGTGAAATAGGTCTGGGTGATGCAAATTCTGGACAGAGGCTACTTGCCCTTTGCTGTCTTAGGAGCTCCCCTCTCCCCTGACTCATGAGGTCTAAGATTCAACCCAAGTGGCTGCCAATCCAGAGTCTACTTCATCACCTCTCAGCTCCAGTGCCCCATCCCAACTGATGCTCCTTTTCTGCCTTTCTTTGCTCAGTTTCCCAGAGGGCAGTTGTGTTTGGCTCAGCCCCTAAAGTTACCCGTGTGGTCCTGTTTCATGGTGGTCTGGAGCCTGTTACTGTGGCCCCTCATCAATACACTCGGTAGTGCTGGGCAGAATAATGATGGATGGATGGGTCTAAGCTAGCCATTTTGTGAAGAAGAGGCATCCTGTTTCTCCACACCCTTGGGGCCCCTTGGCAATGGAAGGAGGAGAGTGTGTTTGGTCATGTCATGGAGGTGGGGAGGAGGCCCCCTGGTGTGAGGCTGGGCGGCCTGTAGAGGGCTGGTGGAAGATTGCCACTGCGAGCAGAGAAGAGATGCCGCCAGTGACCCTGGAAGGGGTGTTCCTTATGTGGTGACCAAATTTTCACTTGTAAAATTAGGCAAAGATGTGAGATAGTTCTCTAGGAAATTCCAAGTATCCACCTGCCTTCGTAAATTTGGGCTGCTGTAACAAGCACCACACACTGGGTTATCAACCACATTTATTTCTCATAGTTCTGGAGGCTGGAAGTCTGAGGTCAGGGTGTCGGCCCGACTGGATTCTGGTGAGGCCCTTTTCTGGGTTGTAGACAGCTGGATCACATGCCTGAAACAGAGAGACCCTAGTATCCTCCTTTGGTTATAGGAATCATCCCAGCACAGGGGCTGTTCCCTCATGACCTAGTCACCTCCTAATGCTGTCACACGGGGGATTGGATTTCAATGTATGAATTTTTTTTGGGGGGGGGACACCCACATTCAGTCCATCACACACACCCCCAAGACTTTGAGAGAATTTCGCCTTTCATTCTGGCCTCTCCCTAGGAGACTTCTGTGTTGTTATTGTGTTAAACGTAACTTTGTCTCTGCCCTCCCCTAGAGGAATTGAACATTCAAGGATTCAATTCAATATAAGTAACTCAAGAGTAAAAAACTCAATAACTGATGTTTAAAAATGGGCTCAAAATTTGAATAACCGTTTCTCCAAAGAAGACAACAGGTTTATGAAAAGATGTACAACCTTGCTAATCATCAGGGAAAGGCATGTCGAAAACATAGTTAGACATCACCTCACACCTGTCAGGATGGCTATCATCAGACAACCCAAGATGACATGTGTTGGTGAAGATGTGAGGGATTCACCTGTTCCTTTCCTTCTCCTGGCTTTGGAGTACACCAGTTTCCAGGACGAGGTGCTGTTGGGTGATGGAGGATGGGTTGAAAGAAACTGCTTCACTGATGTCTTAGTCCATTCAGCGACTATGACAGAAACACCACACACTGGCTGACTCAAACACTCTCTCAGTTGTGGAGGCTGGAAGTCCAAGATCCAGGTGTGGGTGGATCAGTGTCTGGTGAGGGTCCACTTCCTGGTTCACAGAAGGCAGTCTTCCAGCTGTGACCTCGCATGGCAAAACAAGTGAGAGTCCTCTGGGGTCTCTTTTCTTTCTTTCTTTTTCCCTTTTTTAGAGAGAGAGAGAGAGAGAGCACGCGCGCAAGCGCAAGTGAGTGAGCATGGGTGTGTGGAGGGGCAGAGGGTGAGGGAGAGAGAGAATCTCAAGCAGACACCATGCTCACCATGGAGTACGACGCTAAGGTCATGACCTGAGCCCAAATCAAGAGTCAGACTTTTCACTGACTGAGCCGCCCAGGTGCCCCTGGGTTCTCTTTTCTAAGGGCACTAATTCCATTGATGACACCCCCATCCCTGTGACCTAATCACCTCCCAAAGACCTCCACCTCACACCACACCATCACATGGGAGGTCAAAAACATTCAGACCACAGCAATATGGACTGAATTATTTCAATGATACTGAATGAACATCTTTTAACCAGTAATGTTCTCTGGATTCTCAGAATATATTTGGTAACGGTGGGCAGTGTCTTCTTGCCTGATTAACTCAGAAATGCATAAAGGTGAGATTTTCAGATAATTTTCATACCCCTGCACTCCCCCAGTGCCTTGCATTTGAGAACGTCAGATGAGCTATAGATGTGCTTTAAGTCGAGAGCTTAACAAATACCAACATATTTCCTGAGAGATTTGGAAGAAACGAATCGTATGTACGCAAATTATGACTATTTCATAATAACAAAACCCACTGCTAGTATTCTGAATGGGGCTTCTATAAAACACACTAATCCAAAACTGACAATCTGGTTGTGTCATTGTAGACAAAAAGGAGTTGTGGAGATATTGATTTTATATCAACACAGGCCTACAGAAACATGATTTAGGAAACATTTAAATAAAAGACCAGTCAGAGAAAGGGGATTATATGAATCTTCAGGACAGAGAGACGATCAGTCTTGAGATCTTATTTAATGTTCACACCTGCGAGTGCCACGGACTGCCTAGGGTTTAGTCTTGGGTGGTTGGGCGAATCTTAACATTTGTGGGATTTTTGTGTAGAGCTGGTCTTTGGTCCTGGGAGTGTTTTCAGGGGGGTTATCAGCAGCAGAAGCCTGGCTGAGCTCACTACATGGTGGGAAGTGCTGCTCCGTAGGGTCACCAAGCAAGTGGCCTCATTTTCTCCCAAACCAACCACCTACATTGTTCAGCAAACACACACCCAGGCTCCTGTCACCTGAAGCACTTCTTCCCAGGTGTGTTCTTCTCTAGGGGGCTGTTTGGACTTTCTCACGATCACATACACAGATCTCACCTTCCCTCGTGTCCATGCAGTCAGTGGTTGATGACGAATGACCTTGCCCTGGTGTGTGTTCTGTTGCATGTAGACGATAGGCACGTTGGGGGTGGAAACAGCTCTCAAAACGGACCCATCCTCTTGGCTACAACTTGAATTCCCATGCCGCTCATTTCTGGCCTGGAGTGCAGCCGATTCTTCCCTGCACCATCTGTAAATAAAGTTTCTACAACCCAAGTCTGACCGTGGTGATCCTTGTTTGGAAAACCCTTGAGGGGGGGTCCCGTAGCCTTGGTTTCTTCTTACTCCTATTGGGGTGCTGCCCTGCATGACCTGGCTGGGTCACCTGCACTTCAGTCTCACCTCCTACCACTTCCCCTCTCCCCTCCCTCTGCTAGACCTATTACCTGGTGTTTAGCTCTGATGGGATCTTGAATCCCAGTGAAACTTTGCTCCTACCTACCCCATACCCAGACCTGCCTGTCCAACTCTCATGGTTCTGTCATTTTTAGCATATTATTAAAAAACAACAGACATTCTTTGGACTAAAATAGGGACATTAAAACGGAAGGAAGAATGGTAGAGAATGTATGTAATAATGAACATGATTTGACCAACCAGACAAATATATAATTTGTGCAGGTTAAAAAAGCATATTAATAACTTCATGAGGTTAACCAGTTTAGGACTCAATTAGAAATGTGATCCCAGGAACTACATACAAATTATTATAATTATGGTGACAGGAAATAGCACTCCTAGGAGATGGTAGGAGGCAGAAATTTAAAAGGGGAATATATTATTTAAAAGTCAGGCAGCTTGTCTTTGCGGCCCTAAGAGTTGAATTGGGAAAATTAAAGATCTCAGATCATAAAACTACCACCAGAATGAAGTACTAAGCTAATCCACTCAGCAGAAAGCAGCTCGCCACCGTAATTGGAAACACAGGTTTGTGGTTACTTAATAGAAACGAACATTTCATCATGTCGGGGCCAGTGTGTGTCATAGATTTAGCATACCATCTCTAACATATTTTGCAACTTGGACAATTAATTCCACACCTGTACTGTCCCATATTCAGCTTTATAAAACATGTCCTCCCCATAAAAATAAATGTGTGTGGCAAATAGCCCTCTCCCTTGTTTGCCAAAAAAACAGATTACTATCAGGAAGGCCGAATTATCACCTGCTGTCAACAAACAGATTACCCAAGTTAAGGTCATTACCACTGCGGTCATTATCTTACATATTAAAGCTGTTATGGATGAACGTAGGGACGAAATGCGCGGTCTTGAATTTATCGGGGGCTTCTATTAGACCTTTTTGAACTTCATTTTGCATGCTTGTAAGACTATGAATTAAAACGATCCATGCAGCCCTACATTTTTTTTTTTTGAGAGAAACTGCCTCTTTAAATGAAGAATTTTTTCCTTACTGCTAAAGGTTTTAGATTAACTCAGCATCCCATGAACCTTTTCATGTTGTCATCTCCTGACATTTTTCTTTCTGGATTTTTAGAACTATAATACAAGATAAAAATACACTCGGAGGTGAAACAGCGAGAGGGGGAGATAACAAGGGTATTTATTTAGTTTTCTCTTCTGCTGTTAGTGTTCCCTGATTATTTATGTAATTTATGCTTCTACTCATTTTTAGCCTCCAAAGTCTGTTTCAGTTAACTTTGATTTCCACGATTCTAGTTTATTTAATTAAACTCGTTGAAGACTTTTGCCCACCCCGTTTAAATGAAACATGACCGAGGAGAGAGTGAACATAAACATCTTTGTATAACGGATACGTTGAAAAATGCATGACCACTTAAATGTCACAACTCGGTGAAGCATTTCTTTTTCATTCTAGTGCTACGGAATTTTGAGGACAAGCTGAATTTTGCATTTGCATCTTTGCTAAAATCAGGTAGTACCACAGTCTTGAGCTGAGAACGACCTCCATGATGAACGTGTGGTTTGGGAGCTCAAAGAATCTCTCCCTCTGCGCTTCTCTGCTCCTTCCTCCCTCCCCCTTTCCCCCTCCTCCTTTTCCTTTCTTCTTCTTTTCCTTTCTTCTTTCTCCTGGCAAATAGCCAGGGCTGTGGGCATGACAGATGTAAGGCCAGCCTTGGGCTGAGGCAGCGAAGACCACATTCAGGGCAGCTGCCCCACCGCCCACATCCTGTGCCTCCAGGGCCTGTTCCCAAGTGTGGCTCGCATTTGGCCAGGTCCATCGAGCCCTGGGAATTAATTTTGTTCTGGGTGGTGTAGCTCTTCCTGACCAGACTGCTCATTTACTTGCTCTTCAGCAGGCGGGCTGCGGTAGCTGAGACTCCGAGAATGAGGTAAGGTCTGATTCAGATGTCCTACCAGCAGAATCCCACGGGCGGAAAGGGGCAGGGGAATACAGATCGGAAAAGGAAGTAAAAGGACACAGAAACAATTAGGTTATTATGAGGCCAAGTAGATCAGAGCTTGAAGACGGGTGCAAAGGCAGGGGAATGGGGCAGCAAACTAGCATTTCCTGAGCACCTACTAGGGGCAACTAGGCAGGGAGGGATGAGGGTGGGGACTGGGGTGTGACCTTGTCAGTTGTTCACAGTCTCCATCATTCCCAAGTGTATCTCTGACCAAAAGGGCTGACTGTTTTTCTCAGGCAGGAATTTTTATGCTGTGAAACAGAAAGTCTATGCTTCTTGGGAAAGGCAGCTGGCTTCTCAGCTCCCATTCATTGTGGCCACGTAGGAATGCATATGGTGTGATGAGCTCCGAGTGTTCAACAGAAGGGAGTGTTCCAGGTTTGTATGTGCATGTGTGTGTGTGTGTGTGTGTGTGTACCCTCCTGATTTTTCAATTTTGGCAACAAAACAAAAAACTTTAAAAATTAATTAACACTGTCTTTGAGATGAATGTGTGGAGCTGGTGGTTTAGGACTGCTGCCCTGAGCTGTAGGAGAACTGGCCGACTCACTTCTCAGCTCAGCCCTGAAAGGGGAGGTATACTCTTCCCTTTCACAGGAATCAAAGGAATTAAGGAAATGACAATGTGCCTGGAATAAAATGGAATCAGCACGTCTCTCCCGGGCACCTACTGTATACCGAGTGCCATGTAGTTCATGTGGGAAGATGGAAGCACCTGCCTGTAGACACTTCTGGTTTACCTCGGGATACTGGAAGGATGCATGAAAGTTGAGGCACCACCACAGTCTTTAAATAACAGTTCTGAACAATAAAACGAGGCCTTCCAGGGATTAATTGCCAAGTGAATGGATAATCATTTTTATAGGAACTCCTAGGAGGTAGAGAGACTTTTCTTGGGGCTTGATTTAGAACAAAAACTTGAATGGGGATCTAAGATTTGGAATATTCTCCACAATCTTGTGGAGGGGCTAAGGCTGCTTCTTTTTTAGAAGAAACCCAGAGGGTTGGATCGCTTGCCCATGATGAGACTGTATGTTCATGGCAAATCCATGCCTAGAACTCTAGGGGCTATTAGCATGAATGTGTCATTTTGTTGGACTCTATCTTGGATCTTTAACAGGCAAAGGTCAGAATGGTTTTAACTGAAGGCTTCCAGTATGACCATAGGAAACCTATGCATGTTGGTAAAAAGCTATCTAATGTGGTCTTAATTTTTTCCTACTTTCTTCCAGAAATATATATTTTTTTCTAAGTGAAAATTGTTGTGGTAGCACCTGGCTGGGGAGCCCAATAGTTCCCAGGTATGACAGTCTGCCCCCTACCAGTGAGCATTTTTACATCACCACTGGGGGCTGCTTTAATGACCTGTAGCCTTGAACCTGGAAGAAACTGAGGAGATTATAGGAAAAAATTACACCAAGTAATTTTTTCTACCAAGTGTAGAAAGCAGAGGGAAGGGAGCCTACAGGTAACTTCTCACTGGCTTGCATAAGGAATCCTAGCTGTGCTCTAGAGTAGTGATTTTATTCAGTGCAGAGCCCTGTGTTTGACTGAACTTTGCAACCACAAATTCCCAGTTGAGAACAGATGAAATGGCCCTCCTATGTCCTCTGCACCTAAACCTTCACTCAGGGTGCCCGATTCAGGCCTTGGAAATCCTAGAATCCTGGAATTTGTTCTTTCCAAGAATGGGAAGGATGGATAAGAATCAGACGTGGGGGAAGACAAGTGGTCTGGGACAGTTCTTTCCAAACTACAGCCTTTGGGCTCATTTACCCCCGGGACTGTGCAAGGCAACCGGAGGATAGAAGAAGATTCGACTTGGTGCATTTTTCTTTTGTGTCACATTCTCTATCACATCCTCTTCAAGATTTTCTTGGTTTATATGTTATCATGCATATAATATATTAGTGCAGTAGGAGTAATTTATAATCAAGTCATATCACATTATGTTATAAATTAGAAAACACTCTGGGGGGATGTGCTCAATTTTATTTTTAATTTTACTCATGAGGCAAGGATTAGAAACGTTTGGAGACCACTGTCCTGGACTATGACTTTCAAATACTAATTAAAAAAAAAAAGATTTTATTTATTTTCAAGTCATCTCCACACCCAATATGGGTTTCAAACTCACAATTCTGAGATCAAGAGTCACATGCTCTACTGACTAAGCCAGTAGCCATACTGGACTATGATTTTCAACCTTTAGTATTTCAGATCTCTTCTCCAAAAGGATCCAGATCCCACTATGATAGGAACAAGAAGCCGGGCTTGTCCAAGAAGAGAGTTTGACGGCTCCCAGGCATTCTATAATTTGTCATTTATGGCAGGTTTTGAGGACATCAACATTGGAGTGGTATTTTTGAGAGGAAATTTTTATCACTATAGCTCCAAAACACATCACAAACAGAAACAATAATTTCATTAGTAGCTGAAAATTGTAATAATGCTGTTGAATATAAATTTCACTGCTGTGGTAATTCTGAAATGCAAGGATGATAAATAAAAAATTGCAGCAGTATTATTGGGAATAAACTTTATTGCCATGAGTAAGACTCAGTGGGAGGATTGATGGAGACTAAAATTTTGGGTGATGGTTTTCAGCCAGTGGTATGGGTATTATCAGCAGGAATGTATTTTTTTTTCCCCCCTCCAGTATTGTACTCTTACTTCTGGTCAACAGTTCTTGCTCCACAGGAAATGGGATAATGCTGTCTTCACTCCAACCCTACTCTCACATCTGTTTCTTACTCAGCCTTTTATTACCTCAGTAATTCTATCTTGTTACTTCAGTCAAAACCCAAGGATCATCCTCTCTTTCCCTGTTCCTTCACATCAAACCCATCCCCGAGTGCTATCAGTTCTGCCTGTGAATCATAGAGTTCCTCTTCATCTTCTCTGCCACCTCCTGTGTGATCCTGGATGACACAGTACCTCCTACTGGATCTACCCATTTCCCTCCGAATATTTCATCACTCAGGACCAGAGTGAACACTGCCATCCAGCCAGTGGATTAGCCACCTTCCAGCTAAAGCCCTCCTGTGGCTCCTTCCCTTTTTCCAAATTTAATCTAAGCACCTTGCTGTGGTCTTCAGAGCTCTGCAAGAGGCCAGCCTCACCTATGTTTCTCCCCCTGGGTCACCTAGGGAGTGATTATGGACTAGCTGGACTGAATTATGTCCTGTGAAAATTCACATGTTGGAGCTCCAAACCTCACAATGTGAGGAGGGGGCTTTGGGAAGGCACAAGGTTTAGGTGAGGTGTTGAGGGTGAGCTCCTCAGGATGGTATTAGTGCCCTTCTAAGAAGAAACACCAGAGAGCTTTCTTCCTTCTCTCTTTGCCTTGTGAGAACACAGTAAGAGGATGGCCTTCTGAAAGCCAGGAAGAAGGCTTTCACCAGGAACCGACTCAACGGGGCCCTTGATTTGGGACTTCTTATCCTCCAGAACTGTGAGTAATAAATGCCTGTTAAGTCACCAGTCTGATGCTTTGTAATGGCAGCCTGTGCTCGCCATCCCTGAGACACTCCTGTTCCCTCATCTCTGAGCTGCCTCATGTCCATCCTTCATGTTCTCAGCGATCTGGCCCTCTCGTGGAGAGCCCCTCCCTGACCACCCCTGTTAAAGCAGCCACCGGGGCCTCTCCACACCAGAACTGTGGCCTCCACTCCTCCAGGGGGCGCTGTTCACACGGGTTGGAGGCGGGGCAAGATGGCCCCCGTTGCTCAGCGAAGAAGTGGTCCGTCATCATCTCCTTACCCACCCCCTCCCATTCACAGACATTATCCCAATCTGACATTACCGTGCATGTCTGTTTGGATAAACAGAAGCCGGGTCTTTAAGGAAAAGGAGGTCTTGTGACTTCCAGGTTCATAGTCCAACATCTAATGGCAGAGACAGACGCCATGTCCCCGTTGACAGACAAAATCCCCACGTCTGTCATCCCTGCTCACCAGTGAGAATTGCATGGAGCAATGTCTTGCCAAGCCACGGTGGAGCCTGACCCAGGGGTACCAACTCAGTGATACCCATCCTGTCTTTACTGAGAATTTTGAAATTTTGTTCATCAGCCCCCCCCTTTTTTTAAGGACATTGTATTAAACTATTACCGTGATAACTGAGATTGTGGTGTTCCTGCAAGTGCCTCACCTGCACCACGCTCATCCTGGCCCTGACTGGGAACCTGATATCGATGAGGGATATATAAGGAGTACGTGAGGAATCCAAAGCCTTACTTGGGCTCAGGGGCAGAGAGGGATTGCTGACGAACGTGGGCTGCGGTGTGTGTGGATTGGGGCACATGTCCTCTATTGCCCACCTGCTAAACTGCCATTCAAAAGCAGCCCACGGCAGGGGCTCGGAAATTTCACACAGTTGCCTTTCATTAGCCCAGCACTGACTGAAGCGTGGGAGCATAACCGAGGGGTGGAAAGAGTGGAGCTTGGGAGCCTCATGGCCTTTGGGTTCAAATCTTGCTTTTGCCAATTTATTAGCAGTGTGGTTTGGGGCAAGTGATTTATCTTCCCTGAGCCTCAGCATCCTGGTTAGCAAACTGGAGAGGTAGAAATGCCACCTCTTTCATTGGGTTGTTGCGAATATTAAGAGATCATTGATTTGTTCTGTACATATCCTCATCGTGCCTGCAATGTGCTCGCTCTGTACCTGGCGTTGGATTCCGAGGTGAGCCTCAGAAAGGAGGGTGTTGTCTTGCCCCCTCCGTGTTTGCTGGCTGGAGGGTAGGGATGTGAATCCGAATTGCCCATGTGCAAAGTGCCCACGCTGAGACGGGGTGGTTTCCTTTATCAGAGAGATGGGGGAGGGGTCAATGGTGTTGGTGAGATCCCTAGAACACAACAGGAATTCAGCATAGCAAGTGGAAGGGGCTCCCACATAGGAGAAACAGCTTTCACAGAGACCTGCTGGAGGGGAGGTCATGGCCTGAGTGCAAGAGGAACGCATGCCATGGGGCTAGGGAGCTGAGCAGCAGTTTATGTAATTTATGTTGCTGCTTTTACCGTTGTCAGCCTCTCTGCTGGGCCCTGGGAGATGTAGGGAACATGGGCTGCAGAAAGTTTGCTAGCCTGCTCATGCCGCCTGCAGGAAGGAGAGGTCTGCCTCCAAAAGCAGGAATTGAGGCTCTGAGGCTGTGTTCCCCAGAGAAGGTTCCAGTAAGAGGCAGGAGAAGCCCAGCAGGGTGAAGAAAGAGGGAAAAGAGTTAAACCAGAAAGAGCCAACCTTAGGACGCACAGTGAATAAACAAGAAGGGACGTTTCTGTGTCACCAGCCATATTCCTTTGGAAATAAAAATTATTTTTCCAGAAATAACTTAAATATTCAGCAAGAAAAGGTCCTGAAGTATACAGCGCCAGTGCTGAGAAAATCCCCTGGCGTGTTAACATTTCTGAGCAACATGTACAGGCAGCTCTCACGGCCCCTGTCCCTTGGAGTTGAGCTCTGGGTGAATCTTAAATGTTTCAGCTGCTAACGTGTTTCCACGGGCCTGTCCCAAGTGGACAAAAAATTAGGTGATAGAGGGAGAGAGCAAAACTGTAACTTCACAAGTAAATTTCAAACTCAGGTTGAAGGGAAATTTGCATTTGTAAACCTTACAATGCTGGCCAAGTACATCCCCCCCCCCCCCCCCCCCCCCCCGCCCCCGGCCTCCCCGCGCCCCCAGAGGTCACGGGACAGGTGGAAAAGAGCTGTTAATTCTGTCCCTCAGTCTCATGCTGTCCCGCGCCTGGCGTGACCTCAGAGGGCATGAGTTTCCAAGTTCTTTCTTGAGACGGCGTGCCGTGAGTGCTGGTCATGCGAGTACCATTCGTGGCAGCTGATGTCGCCTGGACGCGTTCCCAGGGTCCACCAGAAGATAGCGGCTTTTTATGGCCTTTCGCATTTGAACTAGTGACCCAGAGGTGAGACATTCTCTATTCCATTACTGACTCCCTCAGCAATCCCTGGCACCCTGACACGGCCGTGACACTTAAGTCATGTGCGGCATGTGGATCGGCTCATGGTGAAAAGCTACACCGGACTGAAAGTGAATCCTCCCTACAAACCCCACGATGCCAGTGGGGCAATTAACAGCTCTGACTGTCCTGAGGGGGCCTGCTGGAGCTTTGTCATTGTCAACCTGTTCAGAAACCCAGAAGAGGGGTGCAGTCTGTTGTTGATACCTCTCATCAGCTCAAGTGCTCTCTTTCCATTTTTTTTTTTTTTTTGAGCAGGGAGAGGGGGGCAATTCTAATCAGTGCCCTGCGGCGGGCCAGAGGGATTCAAGTGATGATTCAGGGCAACTCAGAGGTCGCAGGATGTTTTGACAATGATGACAAGAATAGCAGTCAACAGGTTGTCCTCCCCATCTAGGGTCTTCTGTGGGTGAGAAAAAGCAGTCATTACAGAGGCCAGTGAGGCTTAGTGTCATTTTGTTAATAAAGGCTTTATAAGAGCCAGGAGAAAGCCATCTGGTCCTGGGGCTCTGCCAGGTTGAGGAGACTTTAATAGCTTCTTGAGTTTCAGCAGTAAAAATCGGGCTATCCGGGGAACAGAACATGTGCTCAGGAATGGTGAGGAGTCGGGCTTATTTAAAAAGTGAGGGGGGCCTAAGATAACCCTTTCTGTTGGCACGGGAGAGAAATGGGCCGGGTGGCCTGAACAGCTGCTCCAGGGATGCAAAGAGGCATAGTTTACGACAGCAGCTCTGCATCCCAGGTGACCCCATTGTCTGAGAGGCACGCGCACCAACAACATGAAGAGACTCGTTATGTAAGAGGCTGTCCAATCATCCTTTAGGCAAGAGACCTCATTCATAAACTCTGTGCCCATAGAAAGGAGCATTTAGGGTCAGGGGTTTCTATATCCCCTTTGCAGAGTGGTAGTTAGCTTTGGTTTGAGGAGATGTGGATTTTTCTAGTTTGTGAAACTTGGAGGCCCAACTAAAACCCAGTGACCTATTTCATGAAGGAAAACGTCGAAGGGCTGACGGTCACTCTCCAGAGAATCGCTTGTCCCCCTCAGAGCAAAGGAAGATGATATTTATTCATGGTATTAAAAAATTTAAATTAAGTCATCTTGTAGCAGTCTCCTGAGAAAGAAATAAAAATGTACAGGGACACTGGTTAGAAATGTTGCTATAGATTAAGACTATGGAGGCAATTAATATTGAGAAAAAGTCAATCTAGCAAGGTAAGAAACTGAAATATTTATATAAAAAGTTAAAAAAAATCCCATTAGCTATTACCCAGGTGGACATATCTCCATGTAATTATGGAGTCCGCTAACAAAAGCAAATTTCTCTCTCCTTGGTTCCATCTCTAAGGCATTTGAGTTGGCAGAAGTTCTTTTCATGAGGAAGTAATTTAAATAGATACTGAATGAGTTAAGGGTCTCCTCTGTAAATTGCTCTTATTCTATAGGTCAAAAATGTGGCTCCCATGGGCCAAAGAGAACAGTCGGGAGAGAAGGAAACTACTAGATGCCTAGTAGGTGTGCAATACGTCCTTGTTGACCTGTATTAGGAAAGATGGCAGAAGACTGATTTGGGGAAAAAGCAAGGCAGGGGATCTGAACAGTACTTAGGAGTTTGCAAAAGTCATTCAAATAAATTGTCCTTTTGGAGCTGCACCCAGAGCCACTTGGGTCAGAGTGACATTACACCACACAGTTATAGATAAGCTCAGAGAGGTATGAGGACACACCGAGGCTATTACAGCCTTGAAGGGATGGAGGGGCTACACTGGGACTAACTGTCCTTATTGGTAGAGAAGATGGTTAGGCTTCCTTCTGGGGCAACGGATTCTTGTTTGACCACACCATGAGTGCATGGGAAGTCCAATTCTGTGTAGTCTGCTTGTGCTCTGGGGCTCTAAGTGTCACGGAAGGAAGTTCTATGACCGTGGTGAGAGACACTACCACGAAGTTACAGTCTGTAGTTTTGTTAGACCTTCCGTGCCTCTTGAACTCTCATTGCTTTTCCCTAGTTAGCCACCTTTCCCATCCAAACTGAACTATTCCTCACCATATGCAGATTATGTAGATAGTCTTGCCTCACCTTTCATAGAGGGGGAAAAAAAGGTCTACCCCTTGGGGAGTCCCTCATTTTCCTTGCATGTACCCAAACATTTATTCGTGGCAACCTGCATCTCCTCTCCTCTTCTGTTACAGACAAAGCTTGTTAAAGTCAACTTCTGCTATGTCTGAATGTTGGTGTCCTCTCCAAACTCTTACATTGAAGTCCTATCCCCCAATGTGATGGTGGTATTAGGAAATGGGCCTGATGAGGTCATGAGGGTGAAGGCCTCCTGAATGAGATTAGGGCCTGTATAAAAAAAGTTTCCAGAAAGTTCCCTTGCTCCTTTTCACTAGGAGAGAACACGGCCAGAAAGTGTCCTCTATGAACCAGAAAGTAGACCCTCACTAGATTCTGCACCTGTTGGTGCTTGGATCTTAAACTTCCCACGTTTCAGAGCTGTGATGTATTTCTGTTGCCACTAGTCTCTGGTAGTTTATTATAGCAATCTCAATGGGTAGATTGAGACACGCTGTTCACCTGTACACTGGATCCCTTAATCCCTTCTAGGTTTCCTACTATCTTATCCCATTGTTCCTACCTTTCTTTCTTTCTTTCTTTCTTTTTTTACATAATCAGTTTCTTCTGGTTTATTCATGTAAGGCTATGCAAGATGTCAGGCTGCTTCCCAACCCCCTCCCAAATTACACTACTCTTGATCTTCCCTTATCTTCTCTTGCTCCCTGTGCCCTTACCCCCTTTCTCTTCGAAGCCAAAACAATTATTTTTAACCTAACATTTTATTGAAAGATTCTTGCTAAGGGTACCAACAGCCTTGTCTTCAAAACAAATGACCAATTTTCAATCTTATTTCTTGATTCTTTTAAGAAATTAATTGTCTATGTTGACAACCTGCATATTTTGAATACTTTCCTTCCTTGCCTACATTCCTTTCTTTACTCATTCACTCACTCAACAAATATTTATCGAATCCTACTATGGGCTAGGGGCACTGTTCTAGGTGCTGGAGGTATAGAAATGTATCATATTCTAGTGAAAGAGGCAGGCAAGAAAGAAATATGGAAATGAACATAAAGTATCATGCTGGATAATGATGAAGCCATGATCATGGCCAGCCTTCCAGAGAAGGGGTCTCTTCTCTCTCTTCCAACGTCTTTAATCGTCTCTCTTGTTCCTTTCTCTGGTTCTTCAACTTGGTTTTCCCAGGGTACCATGTCTGTTCTCCTGTCTGCTTTTTTTCAGGGCTTTCTAGAAGATCTCACCCACCCCAAGATTTTAATGATCATATCTCTGCTAATTACATTGACATTCATATTTCCATCTCTAGATGTAGCTTCCCTAACAGGGAAGCATCTACCCAGCTTCTTCCTGGACATTTCCATAGTCACCTCATGTTTACCAAGACTGACAGCCTTCTTTCACTCAACCTGTGCTCTCTGCATCCTGTCCCAGGTAATGTTGTGTTGTTCCACCCATCTCTCAATCTAGAAGCTTTTCCCTCATTCTGTCTATACTCAGTCACCCAGCGTCATTGATGCTGTGACTTAAAGGCTTCAGAACTTTGCACTATTTTCCATCTTTGGAACCATTGCCTTAGTTCAGACTCATACAGTGGTTTTTTTTTTTTTTTTTTTTTTTTTTTTTTTGTTAGTTAGTTAGTTTGCTTTTTTACAGACTCTTGCAGGCTTCTCTAATTCCAAGGATCTCACCTCCAGTCCACCTCTCACCTCGATGACAAAGTTATTATTTTAAACATACCCGATTTGGTCAGTTCCCAATTAAAAAAAACAAAAACAAAAACAAAAACAAAACAACAACAACAACAACAACAACAAATCAAAGTCCCAAAGCCCCAAACCCTCTTTTCTCCCTCTGACCTGTAGCAGGGTTAAAGAAAACCGTAGGCTACTGGGGATGGGTGATTTATGGAATCGATGCAATAGGGTTTGCAGCAAACATGCAAAGGTTTGCAACAGAAAATATCAGGATGGATTTCAAGAAAAGGTGAGCTTTGTTTTGTAAAACTTTTGTTTCGGTTGCACATCTGTGTGGGGACTCACTAGGTTGTGATGTAACATGTATGTCTTCTGGGGCAGCGTTCCCTGCACGGTTAAAAAACAGTGCTGGCGGGGGGGCGCCTGGGTGGCTCAGTGGGTTAAGCGTCTGCCTTTGGCTCAGGTCATGATCTCAGGGTCCTGGGATGGAGCCCCGCATCAGGCTCTCCGTTAAGCAGGGAGCTTGCTTTCCCCTTTCCCTCTCCCTGCTGCTCTGCCTACTTGTGCACTCTCTCTTTCCCTGTCAAATGAGTAAATAAAATCTTTAAAAAACAAAAACAAAAAACCCAAACAAACAAAACAAAAAACAGTGCTGGCTTCTACAGTCTCATCTACATGCCTTGGCTGGGCAGGTGAGACCTTTCTCAGGCCTGCCTGGGTGTTCTCAGCTGGTGCTTCCGTCCTGTGAGAAAACCCACTTCAGGTCATGTGGAAGAAAAAAACGTCTCACTATGGCCCGGCAGGTCTGGTTTCCTGTCTGTGTGATGCCTTTGCCCTGCGGCTGTGTATACCACACTTGTGCCCTTTGGGCAAGCTGGTCCTTGTTGTATCTCAGTGTCATCTTCTCCAGCCCTCCTCCCCGGGCAGAGCTCTTTATTCCCTTCCTCCACACGGCCATCCCCAAGCTTCCTGCTCCTTCAGCGTGACCTCGGTCTCTTTGGAATGTGATTTACCTGTTGCCCTATCTTATTTCCCTTAGGAAGCCATGCAGAGGACAAGTGTGAGGCCAGTTAATCTTTGTATCTTTGGTACCCAAGCAAAGGGTCTGGCACACACAAGAATTCAAGAAATACAGGGAACCGTGTGTGGTCACAGGGTTAGTTTGGTGGCTGTATTAAATAGGTGTATGGGTGTGCATGCGTAGCTTACTTTCTGAGCTATTTGACTCCTCTATATGTTTGCCACCTCGACTCAGTGCCCCTGAGGCCAGATGTCGATCAGAGGGTGCCCTATGCCACTGTTCCTGGCTACGGAGGAGTCATTTGCCGTGAAATTCCATGTGCGTCTTGTCACGTGCCAACAGCAACATGACACGAGTCTCTGCCTGGGTATTGGGTCTCTCATTGCTAACTGAGGTCAGTGTCTTGTGGTGTTGGTCCAATGTCATTTATGCTCTGTCCTCACAAAGCCCGAGATTACCCCCTGTGGCCTGAGGCTCCTGGAATAAGCTATTTGTATAGCTAATGATAAGGAAGATACAATTCCATTTTTCAATCTCTGAATAACCTCAGGAAAGAGGAGAGATGTTGGCCTGAAGGGAAGTTTACTTCCTGTTATATTATTTTTACTTCTCCACTACCTGTGAATGTTTTTGAATTCCTCTCAGAACAGGGTCAGTCAGCCACCCTGTTGCAGTCTGACTGAGTCATGTTCCAGAGTGTTCTTCCTGGGAGAGAATAATTGGGCCCAAGATGGACACATATCGGTTTCACCTGTACGACTTAGGAACTCGGGTGACCTTTGACAGATGACTTATATTTTGGGGAGCTTTGGTTCTGCCCTGTGGTAGAATAAGGACATACTACTTCCTTTATGGGGTAGTTTTGAAGCTTGGATGGGTTAAACTGTGAAGCACTCTCCAGATGTAGCCTTTTGAGAGCAAAGAGAAAGAAGAGAATGGAGAACAAGAGAGAGACAATGGGACACGGGAAGAAAGACAGAAAGAAGGAAATGGGACATCAAGTGGGAAGGAAAAGACTGGGCCGTCTCTTGGCTCTCTTGCAGTAGATGACCTTTGGGGATTCTCTGCCAGCCTTGGTTGGGGGTCTTCTGCATGGCAGACACCAGCATGTGCTCCAAACTCATCATGAGTCAGGGAGCTTCTACACAGAAGGAATCTATGGCAGGGCTTCTCAACCAAATGGGGCTCAATAATTCTTTGTTGGTGGGGGGGAGCTTTCTTGTGCATTTCTTGACTTTTATCCATAGATGACAGTAATTGCTACCCTCTGGTCCTCCTCAACTTGTAAGAATCCCAATGTCTCTAGATATGGACCCATGTCCCCCGGGAGGGACTGTTGAGAATCACCGTTCTAGACAGTAGGTACTCGCCCACCTGCCTATGGCCCGTTCAGCTGGGAGGCAGCTGGTGACGTTCGGTACACCAACCCTGGCCCTGTAGACGCTGAGGTCTGCACCTGGAAAAATTAAGTGAATGAAGCTTTGAAAGAAAGGGGGACTTTCAGCATCTTCAGTAAAGACCTTACTAAACACCACTGACGTGAAATTTCTTCCAGGTAGGCAAGGAGAGAATGAGAAAGCTAGTGAGAACTAGGAACAAAAAGGGCCTTCCTTTTACTTAGTGAGCTATTTCTTGGTTCTAAGCCATGAACTTGGGATCAAGGGCTGAGCAGCTGGCTGTAACTCTGACCCAAAGGAACCCAGGCAGATGTCTGCTCTGGGTGATCAGCTCCTCGGAGTGATTAGAGCAGAGGCGGGGAGAGCTGGTGTCAAGTGTTCTCGGGCTCTTGTGCTCCACACCACTGGAAACAAAAAAATCCTTTCATCTGTTTTCTAGAAAGCGCCCCATTTTCTCTACTCTCCCCGCTGGGGCTTTGCCAAGAAATAGCCAGTGGGCTTCTCCAGAGAGCCAGTGGTTCTTGATCAAGTGGTGGAACCCTTTTTCTCAAGGCGTGGGCTGGCACGTCTGAGAAGGTTTTCGAGTTGGGTCTGCTCCCAGCATGTGCTGCTGCTCTCGGTTTGGCCAGAGATGCGTGTTCAATGATATCGTGGAAAAAAATCTGTGGAGCAGAGAAATGACGAAAACCAGAGGAGATGCCACATTCCCTGTACATTTGAAGAAAAACTTAAAAACTGTGCAAAAATCACCCAGTTAACAGGAGGCAAGTGGGAAATGCAAATCCATTTGTGATGAAGGCATTGGGAAATGGCGAAAAGTGGATCTGAACACAGGAACCCTGGCCTGCCCAACAAGGCAGCCGGCTCTTAAAGGCATCCCCAGCAGCTGGTTTGGCTCCCCTGCGCCTCGCTGTCTTAACCTGCAAAATGGGACTATCGATATTATGCCATTTCACAGAGGTGATGAATCTACTAACTAAGATGCTTGCAGCTTTCCTGACAGCTGAGGCTTAAAAGGGTCAAAATGTTCTTCCCGCGTCTTTGTGTTATGACAACATTCCACCTGCGTCGTGAGAGTCAGCTTTCTGGGTGTGTTTTTGATTGCAGTGGTCTGGGTATTTATCTTTACAGTATAGCACTATTACCCTAAGGTATGTATTTTTCAGATCATTATAAGATTCCTGGGGTGATGACACCGGGGAGGGAAAAACCCCGGCATGCAGGCCAGCGTTGGAACGGTTGGAGCATTTACGGCCAGACTTGCTTATGTCTCAGCTCCACATCTGCAATGAGCACTAGACCATACTTAACCCATAATGTATGGTTTTAAGGTCACTGCCGGTTATTATCTGACCGGTAATGACCGCAGAAGTCTACATTATTGCTATTAGGAGCCATTTCTGTACTATTTTCAGTTTTCCTTTTTATTGAGTGCCTGCTGACACCCCCAGAGTTTCAGATTTGGGTTACATTAGCTGAAACTCCCAGTCATTTCCCTGGGTTTTATTTTGGGGTGAAGCTGGTATGTAACTGCTGTTTTGCTTGTACGCCGTCAAGGGGATTGAAGTTTATTTGAAACGTTCCTTTTATTTTGGAATGGCCCTCGGGGCTTCCTACCCCACGAAGCCCTATTTTCTCCTCCTTTAAATTAGGGATTAAGGTTGGAGGAGGAGCTGGATTTGTTTATTTTCTGACTCTTTCTGAAGAATTAGTTATTATGTCTCGGAAATAATCATCATGTCAATATTGTATATTCTGGGATCATAAGGCATTATATATTCTGGGCTTTACCTCTCTCTAAGAAGAAGTAAGAACAGAGTCCAAAGTTAACTGATTGTGTTTCCCCCAGAGTTGTAATTTTGAATCATATTTATGATTGTTTGCGTTACTGATCTTACTGAGAAAATAAGCAGCGCTGGAATCTGAACTGGTAAGATCTTTATTTTTCCAGTGCATAAGCATTTCTTTGTGAAATATTTACTGTTAGAGCACACACCATGGAGTGGTTTTTCAGCGTGTAAAAGCTTGTTGTTTTGTGGTTAGCTTCAGTTAGCCTTCATTTTCTGTGGAGATTCAGATAATTATTCAGAAAGTAATACAAGGGGAAGGAACCAGGAATGTGGTACTGTGACAATTTGATCCCAGATGTGAATTCTCTCCCTGAAAGTGCACGAGTGATAGGAGAGATTTTATTCAGCTGAACAGTTGGACATAAAGGTCTTAATAATGCAACCTCATTTTGACAGCTTTTACTGTCGGACAGCAGGCTTCATTATATTTGCTATGTTGATTTATTATTTTTAACGTCTTTTACATATGTATGCATGCTATGTAGCAATTTCATCTGTATCTTTTTCTTCCCATTGCTATGTGGCCTCATGAAGGGGTATATTAACATTTTTAATGGGAAATTTTATGTAGGGATAAGAAACAACAAACTAACATTAATTATTATACTTGTCTAAGGTAGAGAAGAATCTCTACCATATATCTTTGTCTATTTATGTAACTGTCTAATGGTGGATAAATTATACCCTAGTTGCCGCAGTAAATTTAAAAAAAAATAATAATCTGCGCTAGAGAAGCAGTTTTATAAATCTATGGTTCTACAGAAATATTTCAGGAGATGATGAAGCTTCCCCAAGACTTTGTTATTATGTCATGCACAAACCTTTGCTAATGGGTGTCATTGTGGTCCACTTATTGAGACAATAATTATGGTCTGTGATATTTTAAGGTATCTTTATAATCGCACCAGCATAGTTTTTTCTTCTGTAAGAGAAATCTGATGAGTGGAAAGTTTTGCTCCTTATGATTTTTTTGTTGAACTGGAACATTTTTGAGTTTGGGTGAGCGATCTCTTTTCTACTCTTAAATAACATAATCCCAAGAAGTTTTAAATCAATGTGCTAATTGGTAAGTGATACTGTAATTATATGCATAATCAGGAAAAATTTGAATCCAGATTATTTACTTGCTCTTAGGAAATTAATCTGTAGAGGTCATACATTAGATTGCTTGTTTATTAAGTGGAACCCCTGTAGTTACAAAGTGCCGACTGGCTCTGCCCCTCCATGGAGCCTTCTTCTCGATGTTCCCAGCAGGTGTCAATGGCACAGAGCCTCGAGTGCTTATTGATCCAGATTCAAACAGTTCATTAATCTAAGCACACATTATATAGATTTTTCAATGTAATTTTGAAAGGGTTGAAAAACTATATTGAATGATGAGAGATAATACTCAAATTATGCTTTTTATAGCACATCTCCCTTGGGATGGTGGCATTTTAACTGGGATGGATACTGGAACACAGGCTCTGGTTCCCTCTGGATTTCATTTTTCTTCCACTTCCCTATTCCTAGGTGGTTGTTTAAACAATTTGCCCAGCATGGCTCTTTCATTTTTTTCTCCCCTTTCCTATTTGGCATAATCAGTGAGGCTACTTTTAAAATGCCAAAATAAAAAAGTCAGCTCCGGAGAGCTGAAGGCTGGAAAAAAAAGAAAAAACAAACAAACAAAAAACCACCTACGAAACAACACATTTTGGGGGATGTTTTTGTCTTTCTTAGGCATACAGTGAAATTTTCCTTGAAGTTTTTTCAGTTCTTCTCAAGACCTTTACTTTTATTCAGGTACCAGCTGGTTTCAAATAATATATTATGTTCTAAAGTAAACAAAATGACTCAGATCTGGAAAGGATGTGATCAATCAATACTCATTGCACATATTTTAATCCTTGCCATTATGGCTGCCATTTTGTCCACCTCTAGTTCAGCCAAAGTAATGTTCCATGCAAACGGGCTTGACTTGTAGGCAGAGTTAGGTGATGTTTGGCTCTTCCTTGTCCTGTTGCACCTGATGTCAGTTCCTTTGATTTGGGATAATGCCCCTACAACCTCTCTTAGGACGGAGGCTGAGAGAGGCAAGGAATTGTCTTGTTCATACTAATGTGGAAATGAGTGTTACTGACTCATTTTGTAAAAGAAAAAGGAGCAGCAAGAGGCAGATAATAAGAAATTGACAGGAAGAGAAAGCATACAAAAGGGAAAGGCTGGAGATAATTGAAGTGCCCTTCCTTTAACACGACTCGACTCGTTGTGTATCTTGCTTCAAGAACTTCTCAGCTGAACTCAGCTGAACTGGATTAGGAACAGAACGTTTCTTTGATTAGTACAGAATATTTACTTAGTTTTGTTACATTCTGCTAGGTTAGTAGAAAACTGTGGTCATATTTTCCTTGTATCTCATTTGGAACAACTTTGTGGGTTTCATCCTTTCTTTTAACCAGGATCTATTAAGCCCTGTGATACGTTCGGTGCCAGAGAAAGCAAAGCAAGTTAAGTGCCTTGATTTAGAGGCAGTCAGGTCACAGACTTGTCACCAAGTATGTGATTATGGCAAGTTGACAAGTCCTGGACTTTCAAGAGCAAACACAGTCTATAGATGTTCAGGGGGAGGGGTAGACTTCATGGAGAAGTTTACCAATGGTGTTTTCCAAAGCTGGGGATCTTTCTAGAAATGTTCGATGTCTTTAACAGAACAATAGGACAATATTTTAATTTTATTTCAAACCTAAGGTATCTGTGTCTTCCCATGTTAGTGAATTGGCTTGAGATGCTACAATACTGCTGACCTGTTGGATTAAAATGCTATCATGCTTAAGGAAGCTTAACTAGTGGGTACAATTATGCTTACTCAGACATTTGCCACTGATTAAAGCTTTATTTCCAGAGCCGACCCATTGTTTCAGAAGTAATTTGTGCATGATTATGGAAGTTACTGTTACCTATTTATGCTAACTTTAACATATTCGGAACTTAAGTATTGAGTCATTGAGTTATTAAGACGGGTTTGCCTTATATGGTCATAGTTTAGATAAGAAGAGATATCTTTATTTTCTTTAATTTTTTAAGGAGAACACAATTAAAAGCAACTTATATTTCGCTTACCATTACCTAGTTCAGAGAATAGGTGGGCCCGAGTTAATACAGAAGCAGCAGATATTATTCTAAATTGTAAGGATGAGAATGAAGCCTCAGCAGAGCCAGGTGTGCAGAAGAGGTTAATAAAAAGAGTGTGAAATGGGAAATGGAGGACCATGTCAGCTTCAGGCTTTAGCGTGACACGTATTCACTCTCTCCAAAAACATCTGCCATGGGGGCTTTCAGAGTTTGTTTTTCCTTTGATTATTTTGGATGAGTGATACTTGAAGTCAGGGGTCAGCAAACTTTCTTTTTCCTCTTTTTTTTTTTTTTTTTGATTTTTGTTTTTTTCATGCTTTAAAGTAAAGGGCCAGAAAGTAAATATTGTCGGCCTTGTAAGCCATATGGTTTCTTTTGCAAGTACTCAGCTCTGCTGTTGCTCTATGAAAGCAGCCATAGGCAGTACATAAATGAATGGTTGTGACTGTCCCCCAATAAAACTTACCTGCTAAAGCAGGTTGTTGGCCATATGTGGCCTGTGGGGGATCAAAGTTTGCTAACCCCTGCTTTATGTCATCGTTTCCCAAATTTTAGTCACTTTGGTTGTATTGTCATGATATTGCTTAATCTGAGTAGATTTGAGTAGAAAATTACTTCATTTTCTCCCTCATGTTGATGTAACTTTAAAAGAAACCCCACAAATTTATTTTAAAAGAAACTTTATGTAACGACCTTATTTGGAAAAGCAGGATTATGTGTTATTAGTAAGGGTTCTTCACCAAAAACTAAGTAAAATGAAAAGAAAATGATAAGAAGACAATACAGTCATGTCCTCCTACTAATTGTGTGCCTACCATGTTTTGGGAATCACTGACTAAGGCTATTGTAAGTAAAAAACAGGACAGCTTGAAAATTGGTCTCTCAGATTTGATGACTATTTGCTTAGATGTTTTAAAAGAATGTGAATGGGTAGGCATCATCATGGAGGCAGTGGCTGAAGAACCGCGGGGAGCGGGGACTGTTGCCTGGAGGATCAGGTCATTTTGGGACCCACCAAGAGGGTGGGCTAGGGTCATCAGACCAATTACAGAATACCCACTGAATTTGAACTTTAGGCAAACAATGAATAATTTTTTAGTGTAAGTATGCTTCATGCAATATTTGGGACTTACTTATGCTAAGACTTTGTTGTTTATCTGAAATTCAAATTTAACTGCGTATCTCAGTTTTTTTTCTTTTTCCTGAAATTTGGCAGTCCTACCTTGGCCCAACAGCAAGGAGACAGTGCAAAGATATTCAGGTGGGAAAATGTGCAGGAAAGCAGCACCTTAGGGTATGGAAATTTAGTTTATGGTTTTGATCTCTGTAGGGGACAGTGAGATGGCCTGACTGGGAGGTATGGGTCAGAAATTAGGTGAGGCTCTTGTGACTTGGATTCCCAGCCAGGAGTTTGTACACGATCCATTTCCGCTCCAGAAAACCACTGGAGGGTTACAAAGAAGGGCATGTGTGATAGGGCAGAAAATAATCTTTCAAAGAACTTTACTGTTAGCCTATTTATGTAGCTATATCATCCCTTCAGTGTTCTGGAAAAATAATCAAAGGAGAATTTAGAGCTGTTCTCAGATTGTCAGTTTTTCATCTAAAAATGTTAATGTATATTAAACTTAATTATAAAAAGCATATCCCATCACAAACTATTTTTAATATGGAATATTTAGCTGCAGTGCACACATTCTGTTCCGAGCTCAACCGGGCTATTAACCAGAATAATCTGCGCTTAAAAATGAACCAAATCAGTTTGTATACCCCCAGGTTAGGTCCCAAGCAAATTACATTATTTCAACTGCCATCTTTACAATGCACAGACGTGTTTTCGGTTGCTCTATGCGGGAAAAGTTGCAATTCAGTTGTGAGTTTTGGATGGCATCAGAAATGTCAGCTGTCGACAGAGCTATTTGTGGAAAAGAGAAAAGTGGAATCGCATTACAGGTCTTTAGACCTATTTTTCTCCTCCTTTTTGTTTTAAAATGATTTTGTGTCTATAGTTGCAGGACTTGAGGACTTGAAAGGCCATGGAGTCTCCTAGATTTAAACTAAATATTTGTGCAAGTTTGTGAGTTTATATGAGGATGCATTTGGACATGAAAATCAAATGTTGGCAGGAATATTCTGTTCTCTTGTCTCTTCTTGGTGACTTGGATATGATAATGATCAGAAAATAGTTTTAATGTGACAGGACCCTGGTGATTCCTAATTCTAGGCATCAGGTGCAGCTCCCACTGCTGTTTCCCTTTGGAAAGGACTACGGAGCCTGCAGAAGGAAGTTGCTGGTTCAGACGGAGAATGAGTGCATGCCTAGCTCACCTGGCCACTAGGTGGCGCTGCAGCCATAAGGAAGGGTGGTCACAGATACACAGTTTGGCTGTGGCATTAAGGGAGTTCTCCAAGGCTGGAATTGGGAGAGGTTAGTTTTTATATCTCTGGCTTCCCTGGATTATGGAGCTTTCTGGATTCTACTGCATACTTTGTATATCTGAGATGCT
This sequence comes from Mustela nigripes, assembly GCF_022355385.1. Lineage (NCBI taxonomy): Eukaryota > Metazoa > Chordata > Mammalia > Carnivora > Mustelidae > Mustela > Mustela nigripes. Next base: position 221,928,128 of record NC_081557.1, on the reverse strand, counting down.
GCTGAAAAGGGAGAGGATTATTAGATTGGAAATGCGATATTTTTTGCATTTGTGTTCTAACACACAAGACATCCACACATAGCCAAAGATTTGCTATACATTGTTGTTGGTTGTGGAGTGGGAAGTGAAGGGAAATATCACACTTCCATAGTCTCTAAGCAGGATGGGCTGCTTTAGCTGAGCACCTGACAGTGTTCTGATCTATGGATCCGAGTGAGAAGCAGTGCCCTTTCCTTTGGTCTGCTGGAGGGTCTATGGGAAGTGTTCTCTTGGTATAAACGACTGTCTACATGATGGTAAGCCACACTGCATCTCTTTTTATGCAAGCCTCCTCTTTTGGTTGTTTTCTCTCGTTTTTAACCACCGAGAAGAAAATATCATCCAAAAGAATATTTTTTGATTTTTCTTTTTGAACAGAAGCCAAGTGTTTGAAACTCACACTCCCAACTATTGCCCCAAAGAAGAGAAGAAACCAAGGAAGACTCTGGTAGGAGTGTCAGAGTGAAAACTACGTAACAGCAACCCAAGTTGCTTCTAAAATAGAATTCCAGCAAAGAATTAGCAAAACTCTTTCCTAAGTAGTGACAGATGTGGTATTGATCGAAATTGAAGTGTGCCTGGTGAAATAAAATTCTCTACCAATCACTTAAAGAAAAATGTGCTGAGGGTATATCTGCAGTTAAATCATCAAACAATGGGGTTCATAATGAAATGATCCTAGCTTTTTGTTTATTGAGGTTCTGCTATGTGCCAGATCTTGTGCCAGATACCTTGAAATCATTGCTTAATCTTTAGAGTAGGTTTTTTTTTAAAGAAAAATATTTTTATTTATTTATTTATTTATTTATTTATTTATTTATTTCAGAGACAGAGAGAGCATGTTGGGGGGGGGTGGAGCAGAGGGAGGGGGACAAGCCGACCTCACTCTGAGTGTGAAGCCCCACGAGAGACTCGATCTCACAACCCTGAGATCATGACCTGAGCTGAAACCAAGAGTCTGACACTCAACCGACGGAGCCACCCAGACCCCCCCAGAATAGGTTTTGAAATGGGTATTTTCATCCCATTTGTCACATAAAGAAATGGTGGTATGGACAGGTCAAGTACCTGGCTTGTGTTCTAACAACTTAAAGAGCTCTACTTCGAATTAAGTCTGTTAGGTTCCAACACTGTGTCTTGGTGTTGAGGGAGGGACTCGATGATGGAATGGAAGGTAGAGATAATATCTATGTCACTTCTCATTGCTTCTTTAGGACCTGCCTCAGCACCTGGCGCATAGTAGGACTTCCGTATACAATTGTTCAACTGATAGATAAATACTAGAGGACTGAAAGTATTCCATGGTGTTTAGTTAGAAACCTTGGGAGTTCCTGGGGTGAAATCTGAAACTGGTTCCAAACATGGAGGGCAGAGAGAGTCTGAAGAGGGCAGACCACACTAGACTGGGAGATGTTCAGTAGGCCAGGGAACTTACATCTGAGGCTTGTGTTGTGTCGCTATACGATGAGTAGATATCCACACTCATCCATCAAAATCTTTAGAATTTATATAAATGCCTTAACTGTCCCATGCACAGTTCAGATGGTCTCAACAACACCTTAGTCTCTCAAGGCTACATCCTTGAAACAGCTGCTAGTATGAGAATGGTGGATGGAATGTACATTGCAAGGACAGGGGAGGGGGTAAGGAGCCTCTGGTTGCACCCATGAAGATTGTGGGTCGAATGGTGCTTACACCCTCTTGAGGACCTCCTCCAACAGACTGGGACATACTTTATTTCATTCAACCAGGCTCAGATCCTGAGTTCACTGGGTGGAAAGTATTGTCAAATTTTACAAAATGAAGAAGCTGGAGCTCTGGGGTTAAGGAACATCTTCAAGTTTAGGTTTTCTGACCACAGACTGAAGGATTTTTACTGTAGCCTCACACTCCATGGATGGCTACTTACTTTTGTAAATAAAATTGATGTAAAATGAATAACATCCTATTCTTTTTTATTATGTGTATTTGATAAGCATTCCTGCAGAAAAGCCAAAATACATAGTCTGAGGTAGGGGTAGGATTCCTGCCTTAAGAATATCTGTTTTTTTTTGAAAAACTTTTATCTCTAATACATATTTATTCTAGAAAACTTAGAAAATATAGATAAGCAAAACACATGAAATATGATATAAATATGAAATATAAAATATGAAAATCACCCATCGTTTCTCTACTTCAGAGAGATATTAATATCATCTATACTTTTTTTCTGTTATGTATATTTATTATAAATTATTAGTTGAAAATCAAATTATATTTAAGAAACTGTATTTGTATGCATACAATACATGCATACTTGTATCGTATGCATACAAGTATCTTTTTTTTTAAGATTTTATTTATTCATTTATTTGAGAGAGAGAGAGAGCACAAGCAAGCAGAGAGAGAGAGGAGGAAGCAGGCTCACCACTGAGCAGAGAGCCCCATGTGGGGCTCGATCCCAGGACCCTGAGATCATGACCTGAGCCGAAGGCAGAGGCTTTAACCCACTGAGCCACCCAGGTGCCCCGGTATCTTTTTAAATTTAATTTAATTTTTTAAAATTTCTTTTCAGCGTAACAGTATTCATTGTTTTTGCACCACACCCAGTGCTCCATGCAATCCGTGCCCTCTCTAATACTCACCACCTGGTTCCCCCAACCTCCCACCCCCCGCCCCTTCAAAACCCTCAGATTGTTTTTCAGAGTTCATAGTCTCTCATGGTTCACCTCCCCTTCCAATTTCCCTCAACTCCCTTCTCCTCTCCATCTCCCCTTGTCCTCCATGCTATTTGTTATGCTCCACAAATAAGTGAAACCATATGATAATTGACTCTCTCTGCTTGACTTATTCACTCAGCATAATCTCTTCCAGTCCTGTCCATGTTGCTACAAAAGTTGGTATTCATCCTTTCTGATGGAGGCATAATACTCCATAGTGTATATGGATCACATCTTCCTTATCCATTCGTCCATTGAAGGGCATCTTGAGCATCTATACTTTTTTTTTTTAAACATTTTATTTATTTATTTGACAGAGAGAGATCACAAGTAGGCAGAGAGGCAGGCAGAGAGAGAGAGGAAGAAGCAGGCTCCCTGCTGAGCAGAGAGCCCGATGCGGGACTTGATCCCAGGACCCTGAGATCATGACCTGAGCCGAAGGCAGCGGCTTAACCCACTGAGCCACCCAGGCGCCCCATCTATATTTTTTAAAAAAAATTTATTTATTCATTGACAGAGAGAGAGAGAGAGAGAGGGAGAGGGAGAACAAGCAAGGGAAGAAGCAGAGGGAGAAGGAGACATAGTTTTTTATGCATATATGTTTTTACAAAAGAGATCATGTTCTTATAATTTGCTTTTGAAATTTAATTCATTGTACACATGTTTATGTGTCAGCAAATCATTCCTATGTCTTAACTTGTAGTGGCTACAAAGTGATCTGTAGTATGAACATTGTTCATTTAACCAATCCTTTATTGTTGGAGGATTGTTTTCAAAGTTTTACTCTAATAAAGCAATACTGCAATGAACATCCTTGAATATTTATTTTTGTGCATTTACTCTTTTTTTAAAAAAATTATGTTCAGTTAGCTACTACATAGAAAATAGTTTTTGATGTAGTGTTCAGAGATTCATTAGTGAAGTATAACACCCAGCGCTCTTCACAGCACGTGCCCTCCTTAATACCCATCACCCTGTGAATACCCGCTCTCCTCTGAAACCCTGTTTTTTTCCTGGGGTTCATGGTCTCTCATGGTTCATCTCCCCCTCTGATTTTTCCCCCTTTGGACTTCCCTCCCTTCCCCTGTGGTCCTCTGTACTATTGTTTATGTTCCACTTTTGAGTGAAAGACATATGATAATTGAATTTCTCTGTTTGACTTACTTCACTTAACATAATCCCCTCCAGTTCCATGCATGTCGATGCAAATGGTGGCTGTTCAACTTTCTGATGGCTGAGTAATATTCCTTTGTGCATATGGACCACATCTTGTGCATTTCCTCTTGACCCATCATGTTGAAGCTGAATCTTCATCCAGAAGATTCTGGAATCTTCTGATGAAATTTATCTGAATTGCAGAACTTGGACCAGACAAGAAGGCTGTCAGGTTCCTGACTCACTGTTTTCTTGTTACATCAGGGAAGGCCACTGAATTTGCCCCTGACACGCTTATGCCCTCCTGTGGAGAGGGATTCGTGGCCTGTGTAGTCATTTAGCAACAGAGCTAAGCTACCCCCAGAAGAGAAAAGTCAAATTAAAAAAGACAAATAAGGTTGTTTTATTATTATTATTATATTATTTTGCTTTAACACTGTTAGTACAACTTTTTCTTTAAAGCCTTTCTTCCTTTTCTTCTGTAACATTATATTCCCTTGGTTTCCTTCCTGATTCTCTGATCCAAACTTACGTTCTTTCTTCCTCCCTTCTTCCTCCCTCCGTCTCCCCACCCCTCCCCCTCCACTCCCTCCCTCCGTCTCCCCACCCCTCCCCCTCCACTCCCTCC